>NC_041380.1:557946177-557991352 GCF_002162155.2 Triticum dicoccoides | reverse complement strand
CGCCTTGTCCCCTGATTGCGGTGGCGTATCGACATGAACACAGGGGGAGGGGATCGAGCCGGACGATCGGTGAGGTACTCCTTGCCGGTTCTTGGGAAAGTACGGTGTGAAGGAGAGAGGGGGCCAGGGTGAATGTGAGGTGGACATTATCCAGTTCTACATGAGAGGCTTCTAGCGAGAAATATTCCGCTACAACGGGAAATCGAGCAGGAAGGGGAGGGTCCGACAAGAAAAAGGAAGGTTGCGTGGGGGGGGAGGGGGGATTTTTATGTTCAGCCCACACGTTGGAGATGACAATGTAGATAGTCTCTAGACAACTATATTTCTCCTTCACATATGGTCTAGATTTAGGGGAGCATGGACTATCTAGAAGGTTGAATTTTGGGAGCCTGCTGCACACCCTTTTGATATCCGAACACGTCCAGACGTATAATGAAGAGATGAGTTTTGACCGTAAAGACGACCTTAATAATTTTTTGATTTATTTATGTGCATTATAGCCCGTAGCAACGCACGGGCGTTCTACTAGTTACTCCCTCAGTTCCAAAATATAGTGCGTTGCGCTTCCCGAGGTCTAACTTTGACCATAAATTTAACCAACGAGACCGACTGCGGCGGGATAAAAAATTGTATAATTGAAAACTTCTTTCGAATACGAATTCACTAATATAACTTTTGCTCCCGCCGTAATCGGTCTTGGTAGTTAAATTTACGGTCAAAGTTGAAGCACGAGGATAGAGGAAGCACTACATTATGGAATGGAGGGAGTATTAGGTAAAGATGGAACAACCAGTCCACCTACCCACAGTGTTGTTCGAAAGCACAAAGGAATATTTCCTTTTATAGGCTCCTCCTCGCGCGCCCTATTGGGCCGGCCCATTAGCGGGACGGGGCTTCCCTTTTTCTTATTTCTATTTTTCTATTTTTCCTTATTTAAAATAATTTGGGATTTCAAATAGTTTCAAATTTCAAGAGAAAGTGTGAATACTGAAAAATGTTTTAGAAACCGTGCGCCCTATTAGGCTGGCCCATGAGCCGGGAGGGACACCACTATTTTCTTATTTCGTTTTTTCTTTTCTTTTTCTTTAAATAATTTGGGATTTCAGAAAAGTTCCAAATTAAGAAAATGTGATTTTTGAAAAATATTCCAGAAGTAGTAAAATGTTTATGAATTTAACAAAATTCTGCAATTCAAAACATGTTCATGAATTTTTTAAACAATGTTCACAAAAATAAAAAATGATCATGAATATCAAAAGAGTTCATCGATTCAAAAAAAGTTCGCTGATTGAAAATCTTCATCCATGAAAAAATAATGTTCGTCAAACAAAAATTGTTCATTAGTTTCAAAAAATGTTCACCCATTCCAACAATGTGTGCCTATTAAAAAAATTTAAGTTATAAAAAATTTCATCCATTCAAAAAATAATCATCGTGCCCTGTAAGAAAATTTTCAATTACTAACAACAATATTCATCAAGATGTCGTCAACCTCCTAGATTTTGTTGATGGTTTGACTGTTGTTGTTGGCTGCACACAACATGATCCGTGCCATCCATGGTCATGAACGAGATGTTGCAAACTCCGTCATCGCCTTGATGAGGTCATTGAAATTTTGCCCCGATGTAAATTTCCTGTCACTTTGTTACGCTAATCCCTTTTATATATATACTAATATTAAAGGAAGGAAGAATTCTTCCGTCCAGTTATAGTTTCGGCCGTCATCTATCTACCAATGTACCACACACCTTTTATGTTTCTCTCATGTGTGGGCCGAGCTAGGCTGCTCCACACTTTTTCTTTCTTCGATTCAATTGTGGAGCAGCGAAAAATAATACGTTTCTATTTTCCCCCTACGTCGGTCAAGATGGGCC
Source organism: Triticum dicoccoides (assembly GCF_002162155.2). NCBI lineage: Eukaryota > Viridiplantae > Streptophyta > Magnoliopsida > Poales > Poaceae > Triticum > Triticum dicoccoides. The sequence goes on along the minus strand of NC_041380.1, from coordinate 557,989,478 downwards.
TATTCCGAAACATTTTTTCCTTCTCATTTGATTGTGGCATGAGGTGAGAATGAAACTATGAAGCCGCAAACTGAACTGTGATCGTTTTGCAAAGACAGTATGATTGAAAGCATAATTCTTTTTCATCTTGGGAATAATTGTCGTGGATCATAAATTAAATAATGGTTTATATCTTAGTCTATGCTAGGGAAGTTAAATTTTCTCCCGTTGCAACGCACGGGCATTTTTGCTAGTAATATGTTAATGTTTTTACCTGATAAAATAGATAGTGATACAAATTTATTTGCCATGTGCAAATTATACCAGCGACTTGTATGAAAAAAAATGTTTCATTAAGATCACTATCCGACTATTTTTTACACAAAAAACCAAAATTGGTTCCCCTATAATACTTGAATGAGCTAGTCTATAGATTTAATCTGAATTCGACATCAGAAGGGCTTCTATTCAATTTTGTGAGCATTACAACACGCTATATTCTGACGGTCAATAAACCATCAAAGTAAACAATTCAAGATTTGCATGGGTACAAACATAGATAAAAATAAACCTCCACATTCGCTATGGTTTAGTTGAACTCTACATACTAAATAGAGACGACCATGGAGAGAAGCATGCTGAAATTAAAACGAGAGGAGGGAACGACACATATCATCTTTACAAAATCCACATGTTAGGAAAATAAAATGTGAGTGATAGAGAGGTAGAGAAGCACCTAATTTCGTTGGTCCTATCTCTTCTTTCTCGGTAATTATAAGGAATATCAGGAAATAATTTGCCGCAGTACTAATGAACACTACCTGGGCACTATGCAAAGAGACACAAAAAGCATTAATCAATTGCTAGGTGTGCCAACTTGTAGTGTTATCCTTCATATGCCAATCTCATGTACCAAAGCATTTTAGTTTGACTTGTTTTAGTTTTGCATAAAACAGGCAATTAACACAAGGTTGGCCGATGTATCTCGCTGCAGTAGTCTCATCCATCGTCTTTTTCTTTTTTCGGCAACTGTCCACAGCCACAACACTATGAAAAAAACTATCCTTGGGCTCATGAAAATATAGGCAAATACTGAATCTGTTCTACAGTATAAGAGGGTTCAGTTATCACCTCAGCTCACCTGGGAAGCAACACTCTGACAACATGTATGCCTTATTCTCCAAATGTACAGATAGGAAAAGGCAAAGTTCAACAAGGCCTTAATAGTATTCATGGACATCACAATTCACTGGTCAGTGCAAAAACTATACAGAAAACAAAAAGGAACAAAACAAAGCCAGGTTTTTACGCCTAAATGGAATTGTCAAATGCAGAAAGAACACGTGTGCATTTTTCTCCAAATGTACAGATAGGAAAAGGGCAGAAGGAATAGACATACACAATACAGTGACACGCTACCTAGCTCATGGCATGAGCTGAGACAGTCTAGAAATGGTCAAATATATATAGCATAGCTAACAGAGCTCATTCACAACTCTGTTGGTTTGGACACGTCCAAGTTCAAGCATACTGCAAATCCATCAGTGAGAGCTTGAAGCAGAGCAATGAGCCAAACAACACTGTAAGTTTTTTCTCTAAAAAAAACAACACTGTAAGTCAAAAACAGTTCAGAGAGACAAATGCTAGCAAGGGATTGCAGAGAATTTTGCCATATTCTCTTTTGTTCATATGATCAATCAACAGAAAGAGAAGGAGCAATCTAACAACCCAACTAACTGAAGAACAAGTGCAAATGTTTATTTTTCATAAAAACAAACATTAATTAGTTCTGATGAACCCAATTATATTGTTACATATATGCATCAATTTTGTTCATACATAGCTTCTGGGCGGCATGTATATTTCATTAGAACTCATTAGGCTGTTGATCGTTTGAGAAATGTATCAACTTTGCATGAAGCATGGAAATTGATCTGATGGAAGTCGAGTATGTACTGTGTACACTTTTCATGCATAAAAGGACGCCTTGTCGCCTCTCACAAATAAATAAATAAATGGTGTTATAGAAATTATTAAACCACTGATTTTAAGAAAAGATCCGGTGGATCACCTAGCTAACTGATGATACATTGTTACAAAGATTATCAAACCACTAGCTCCCGAGAAAATATCCACGTGGACCTATAGAGATCAATATCTCTCCAGCTCGGGCTCACAATTTGGGATTTCATATCGTATTTTTCACCACTGTCGATAAACTGAAGAGCATCATGGTCTCCGTCTTCACAAGTATGAATGGACTTGCAGAAAAATCTGCTGATGAAAAGTGCTTTGCTGCCTAGCCCACCTGAAACCGGCACCCAGTGCACTTCATCGTTGACATCCATCTCGTAAACCTCCACCTTGGTAGTGAAGTTGATACTATATTGAGGCCAATGCAATTGTCTCTTCACCATGAGCAGTTTCCCATGTGACTCAATCAGGTATCGAATGACGGTGATGATATCCTTGGGTTCATGTTGAACCTCATCATCTAACCATGTAGCACCCTCGAGAATCATGCCATCGCCAGTTTTATTCCGAAGTTCATCTAAGGCCCGCTCCTCAGAGTCCTCGCTCACTGCCTCGGTATGGTCCTCAAAACTATTTGTGACCTCATCCTTACCGCCCTTATCATTGTTACTGGAATCAAAGTTATCGTAAACTTCGCGCCACACACTGCGACTTGAATTTCCCGATGGATGCCTAATGAGGCACTCAGTGCTAGTAATGGTGGGCATGCCATCACTATTAAATTCTATACCGAGAGAAACAAGGTCCTCCGCCTCAGTGATTCCATATAATTTATCGCCAAGAAAAGCAATGTCAACGATGTCTACGAAAGGAGCACTTTGTGGCTCAGGCAACCACACACCTTTCCCTGGACGGATTAAGATGAGGGGGTGATTCCAGTTGTTGGTCATGACAGCGACGATGTCCAAAGGCGTTGATCGCATGAGCACTTTACGGACCTCGAAAAGCTCAGAAACTTGGCCAATGACCGCATCCAACTCGGGAAGCGACACAGTGATGCCAGTGAACGGATTGTGCAAGGAGTAGCTATGCATCTTCTTGGCGTCGATGAAGTCGAGGGCGAGCCAATTGTCGGTGGAGCCAATGCATCTTGTGTTGCTGGGCAACGTGGGGAGCCGGGGCGGCGAGGTGCAAATAGGGTCCGAAGGTTTGTAGAACGAGCCGTCTGACATGACAATCCAGGGAAGCTGCCGTGAAGCCGAAATGTGCCGGCGCATAGCCAGATGCCACGAACGGCACACCGCACGGAAGCGAGCTCGATCGGCGGAGACCCAATGACGGTCGCGTCGCGCCTTATTGAAGTCAGCGGGTTTAGCGGAGGAACCAAGGAGCCCTTGGACTAGCGACCACGCCGAGGAGAAGAAGCCTCCCCGTGGAGGGGAGGATACGAGGCGGTCGATGATGAGGTCTAGTATGTCTTGCGGGAGTTCTGACCACGGCGCCGGAGTCGACGTCGCCATAGACAGAAGCGGCTGTGGATCGGGTAGGTTTGTGTTGTGTCAAGCGTGTAGTCGGGGCACCGCGAGTACTACCCTACGTATATATAAGGATAGATTGCTTTCGAATTTGACGGGAATCCCGCACCGAAACGGGCCCCAACGCGAACGAACACGCCTGAGTTTGAGTCGGACTCCAATTAGCGTGCCGAAACCGAGCACTGCCGCGCCGACCCCATCGACGACAAGGGGAAGCAGCCGCAGGACGAGTACTACCACCTTGCCCCAAGGAGATACCGGAGCCGCGCGGCCTTCAAGCTGCAGCAGCTCGACGATTGCTTCCTGTTCCTCCCGGCGGCACACGCCGTGCTCGACCTCTGCGTGGCGCCGGGCGGCTGAGTCCAGGTGGCCGTCGGCTGCGCCCCCGTCGGCGCCTTCATCTTCGGCGTCGACGTCGTGCTCATCCGCCCTGTCCGCGGCGCACACTCGCTCACGGAGGACATCACCACCAGTCCACCACCAAGTGCCGATCCGCCGTGCGGAAGCTCATGGACTCCAGGGGCGTCGCGCCTTCCACGTCGTTCCCCACAACGGCTCGCCCAACGTCAGCGGCGCGTCGGCACTGGAGGCCACCACGCAGTCCGCGCTCGTCATCGACGCCGTTCGCTTGGCCACCGCGTTCAACGCCCAAAAGGGAACTGAGTAGGGCAACTCCTAATTTTATTTATCATGAAATAATTTTATTATCATTTATCCAAAGTTATGTCATGTGAAGCTTTAGAGTACCTCCAACAGACGCTCAATATTAGCGCCGTGCTCAAAAATTCGCAAGTTTAACGCGCGCGGAGTTGAAAATAACACTTCGGCGTGCGCTACATAATAAAGCATCCTGTAAAAAGTGTTTAGCGCGCCCCACGAAATTGGATCGCAAACCATATATTTAGCGCCTGAGCTCCGGCGCGCTGAACTTCTCACGCACGTGAAAAGTGTCCCGTGCGCCCGCAGCTGCCGTTGGCCTCCTCGCGTGTGCCCGCCGTCGTCCTCCTCATGTGCGCCCGCCGGCGGCCTCCTCACGTGCGCGCGCGCCAGCCCTCCAGCCGGCCACGCGCGGCGGGGCGCGGTCGCGGCCACGGCCACGATGGCGGCTGGGTAGGGAGGAGCATGGCCACGACCACGGGCAGCGCTGCCACGGCGGGACGGACCGCGGCCACGGCCACGATGGCGGCGGGGCGGGGAGGAGCGTGGCCACGGCCACAAGCGGCGCGGCCACGGCCACGGTCGCGGAGGTGGCGGGGCGGGGAGGAGCGCGGCCATGACCACAGCGGGGCGAACCGTGGCCACGGCCACGGGCGGCAGGGTGTCGTCACGGCCACGACGGTGGCGGGGCGGGGAGCAGCGCGGCCACGACGGGGCGGAGCGCGGCCATGGCGGCGGTCGGCCATGGTGGGGCGGAGCACAGCCACGGCCACGGACGGCGGGGCATGGCCATGACCATGGCGGCGAGCTAGGTACGGGCGCGCGTGGTTAATTTTGGATGCCTGTTGGAGATGCTACTGTTGCTAGCTGGGCAATACATTTTTGGGCGTCTGCTGGAGATACTCTGTCACCCGACGCACTAAAACGTTATTTTGGCACTGTAAAAAAATTTAGCGTGCGGCTTCGTAGAGCGTCTGTTGGAGATGCTCTTAGGATACACTGAGAAGCCAATGAACACCAACAGATGATGCTTGGTAGGATACTATCTCTCTCTCTTTTTGGTGTTGGAATTTGGGGTTCTTTATTTAAAGAAAGCACACTTGGCACAGTCAGTCATTAGGCTACTGATCAGGAAAGGAGGTACATCATCAATTCAAGCATCGGTCACTTGCAGCGAACAAGCTCGCTTTGCGTAAAGGTGAGCCGGGAAATCAAAAGATTTAGGAACATGTTGAATAATAAAAGGGCTAAAACAAGAAAATAAATCCCTAATTTGCAAAAATAAAAGGTGCCACAACAAAACGAGAGTTGTGGCGAGTGTTTCAGAGGTCTACTACCTCGAAGCAGTGCATCTCCACGACGACGTTGCCCTCTAGGTTTTGCATAAATAACACCATCACGCAAAGAGAGCGCTTCGGCAATCAGAGGATCCGTGACACCATCATGAGGCTTACACCAGTCCCCTAGAAACATTGTCAATGAACGAGCAACACCAAATGCCCCTTTCTCTAGGATGCTTTCAATACCAACATCCGTGTTGATTTTCGGGGGAAGGGGGGGTGGCTCCACCCAAACCGAGGAAGGGTAAGGGCCTGTTCCATCGAAAGTTCTAGGATGGCAAGGGTCTCACGAAACCATACTCGTTGCCTCTTCTTACTTTTAAATTTTTTTCTTGTGTCAACATAGAATAACATGAGTGTTGTGTTAACTTTTGAAATTTTTCCGGGTTTGTTTGGACATTTTTATACATTAATTAAGTTTTCTATGCATTTATGTGCATAATTCAAATTTGAACTACAAACATATGCTCCTGTGCATATAAATGGATTGAAAAATCAAATGTCTGTCCTTGGTTGCATGCTTAGGTCCCTTGCAAGAAATGTGAATGAATGTCAAACACCTTGCCATCGTCGCTCGGCCGCAAGCATTGAGATACATGATTTTTAAATTCTAGTAAATCCAAAACTCGTTTGAAATTCATGAAATTTGGCATGCTTTCATGGAACGACATCAACATGCCGTGATAAAAAAAATTGTCCCATTTGATGCAGGTTTAGGTATAAGCTTCTCAGAAACCAGAACTTCTCACAACAAGCCTCATGGTTCTGGTAGGGAATATATGTGCATCCTTCATGGATGAAACTATATTCGTTGCCTCTTCTTGTTTTCAATTTTTCCTAGTGCCAACATAGAGCAACAGAAGTGTGTTAAAAATTAGAATTTTGGGGTTCGTTTGGAAATTTTTATATATTAACTGAGTTTTCTAGATATTTCATGTGTATAATTTAAATTTTAACTACATGCATAGGCTCCAATGCAGAAAAATAGGTTGAAAACTCAAATGTGTGTCCTTGGATGCATGCTTAGGTCTCATGCAAGAAATGAGAATAAATTTCAAACACCATGGCACCGTTGCTTGCCGGCAAAATAGTGAGATATTTTATTTTTAAATTCTAGTAAATCTAAAACTCGTTTGAAATTCATCAAACTTGGCATGCTTCATGGAATGGCACCCGACATGCTGTGGTATTTTTCGTGTCCAATTTGAGAGAAGACGCACTTGAATAACAACCAACGAAGGCATTTTGAAACAAATAGTTGCCACTTTAACATCTCAAATATTTATATAATTTAAATTGTGTGTGTGCTGTTAACCATTCACGTGACGCCACGCGTCACACTTTTAATGGCTAGAAGGTGCCGTGCGGACAGCTGCTTGAGTAGATGGAAGGCGTGCGAGCGCAGTCCGCTGCACAGGCTGACCAGGAGGCATGCAAGTTGTCCTCCAATGTACAGGCTCACCGAGAAGCACACGACCTGAACGCTGCGAAGGCTCATTGGGAAGCGAGCCCTTTGGCTTCCATGACCGCCCGCCTTACTCACGTCCTCTCCATTAATGGCGCCCGAGCCGCTGATTAATATAGGCGGCCATACTGTTTGCCTTCCATTCCCCTCCTGAAGACCTCCACCAATGCCATGGCGCAGAAGGATCATCTGCCATTGGTATTCCAGTTTAGTGAAATCGACTCCGAGCCGGATGAGATAGAAAATAAGGAGGAATGGGGCCTCATGGACATGACCCTGAACGAGTTGGCCGCGATGGTTGCTGCCCTCGCGCCCGTCCCAGCTCCCATCCCCAGGCTTGTGCTAGCGACCATCCCCGTAGCATTGACGGGCTGGTCGCCGAGAACTATCGCAGAGTTGGAAGCCGCGGGCGTCAGTGAGGTCGTCGCGGACCCGCGTGAGCTCGTGTCGCCGATCCTCGTGCGTTTCCATGCACCTGCCGCGCTCGTGCCCGTGCGCGCCCTCCCTCTGGGTCATGGGATGCCGCCGTCGACCGCCACCTCACAGCGCCGCGAGTTGCCGTCCTCCCGCGCCCTGCCCATCGATCACATGACGACAAGATATTTGATTTCCAAGGGAAGAACATTTTGTGCTGCCTTGAAGACTTCAACAACAGCGTCCAGGAGGACAATAACGACAACGACGGCTCGGCACGCTGCGTCTGCCGCCGCCGGAATTAGTTCTTTGGGGGTTTAATACTTTATCTCAATTGTATGAATATAAAGTCGCAGTGTGACCGAATGAAAGATATGCCTTGAATGAACTTGCGTTTTTCTCTCTGAATGTACATACTTATCAAACCTTTTTTTTAAATGTCAATGGTTTTTTAATTTAAAACACTCATCTCAAACGTTTTAGATAGAACACCCGTATGCAAACCGATAACTTCCCTAGTAAGCCAAGGAAAAATGTGCCGAACAGGATTTATGCTGCTCTTCATCGCAAACATTTTAGATAGAACACCCGTATGGAAAGTGAGAGCTATGGTCTTCCCCAGCAAGCCAAGAAAAAATTCGCCGCACAAGATTTGTGCGCCCGGACCGCACGACGTCATCGCAGTCAATGGAAATATGGAGTGCTCCCTCCATACTGAGGAGCACACCGCGGCCCTTGTAGCCGAGGTACAGAACGGCGTCATAAATCGAACAACTCACCAGTCATCAGGACCCCTGACACTACCAAGCGAGTCTGATCCGCACTACATCATGATAGCTCGGTGGATCCAGAGCCTAAATAGCAGTCCAGCCTCCACCGATCGCCCCATAAGATTGCGGCATACGTACCGCGCGTGCATAACTACGCATTTAAAATACCTTGGGCAGCGCCGGAGGCATACTACAGAAAAGTTCTATAGCCCCCGGTGTTTAAGGCTTGACCCTATTTGGACCTAAACCTTCTTTCTCTTTTTTATTTTTTTCTTATACTACAGGTTCATTAAAAACCTACCTACCCTACGGTCGTACAAGGGCTCTTTTCCAGGCTCCCCTTTCTTAGGCCTCATTCGGTTTGAAGGATTTTTATAGGGAAAACGTGGGAACAAGAATTCCAAGGAAAATTTTCTATATATGCATTCGGTTTGTAGGAAATGCGTAAAGGAATTTCGTAGGAATACGATTCATTTCCTATGCTTTTAGAGGAAACTACACATCCACTCAAAGCTCATTTTGCGGGTAGCAACGAGACAAGTCAATTCCTTAGGGTGACAAATGCCATCCTATCAAATTCCTATACTACTCCAAATTCCTACGTTTAGATTTCCTCCAAACCGAATGAGCCCTTATAGATGACTGTCGACTTTTCCTCTCAAAGGATTTTTCACCAAGGAGAAACGGCACATACGTGCGGCAGGGAACCACTGGGATCTTCAAGACCACTACTTTTAGGCCCTGTGTAAAACTTTCCCTTCTGTAAACTCTCAACATGTAAAATAGCCTTGATATTCATGGCATTATCAATAATAGCACGTCTCGACGTATTAACTAGGATATAAAGGAAACAGTTGATCACCACTTTCGTTTGGTACTGATTTATTTTGTCATCTGTATTCCCTACTCCCTACTTACTTCAGATTGCCACATGTGCTTTAGTCCAGCCTTAAACACCGGGGCTGTATTCGGCTTCGCATGTTTTCAAGTCCGAACACCTATAGGATACTCTTCAGCGTCCCGAATATTGCACTATATGCATCGGCTTCAAATCATGTCTTTGGTCGATAGTTGGGTTGCCCGGCTCCTGTGCTTACCACCTTACGTTCCGCTCTTTCGGCTAAGGTAGTAAAGGAAGAACTACTGCGATTGTATTTTTGGTTCGTCCGGTCAAAATACCTCAGTAGAAAAAGTCAAAAAATGACTGTCATGATAATGCGAGAGCTGGTTAGCGATTAGCGACTTAGTCTTATACTACAAACCATTAGCGATTTATCCTGTGTTATACGAGGGGCTGGTCTTCGCCCGGCCACGCTATAAGGGCACCATAATCCAGATTGCCGCACACGCACTAGGGGCTAGTACTTAGCCCCATCGTCAAACTCCTATGGCTAAGTAAAATTGATAAAGCCGCATAGTCTGATTACCTGGCTCACCTCGCGGACACCTTCTTTACGGATCAAGACGTTGGATAAAGTGTGGTCACGCGAAACGACGAACACCCCCGTAGTATATACGTGGGGGATGAAGCTGACGACTGGTAACTTTTATAAGTAAAACGGCCACACAGGAGGTAAAAATCGCTTGCAATTAAAAGCGCAACACATAGATATATTACGAGTGCGGGTCCATAACATAGTTTTTACAACCCGAACACATCTACTCAAATATGACGTCCTTTGAGCATTGGCCCTCTATTATTCTTGCCCCTTCTAGGACATCAACAAAATATCTCTCCGTATTCCCATGATCTTTGCCTTCGGGCAGGCCTGCGGTCGCCACATCAGTGGCCTTCATCTTTGCCCGTTGCATCTTAACATGGGCGAAGACCATCCGGGCACCTTCTATGCAGGCCGAGCACTTCACAACATCAATTCGAGGCAGCGCGTCTACGAGTAGCTTCACCAAACCGAAATAGCTACTGAGAATGGGTTCGGCCAGCCACAGCTAGACTATTAGATCCTTCATGGCCAAACCGTCCACCCTATGCAGCTCCATCAGCTGCTTCAACTGGTCGTTCAGGGGCGTCGGGTGTTCCAGCGCAAGAAACTGCGACCAGAATAGCTTTTTGGTCGAATTCCCATCCTGATCTCGAAAGAACTGTGCGGCATCGATGACGCTCCTCGGCAGATCCGCAAACGCGTCTGGAGAACTCCATAGTCGAGTGAGAAAAGCATATCTTTGACCTCCAAAAATACTCTGCAAGAGAAAGGCCTTACCAACCGCTATCTGCTTCGCCTGACGGATCTCTTCGCGAGCACTCCAGGACTCGACTCGCGCCTCTTTAGCCTCCTGGAGGGCTTTGGCAAGTTCGGACAATTGGGTCGAAGTCTTCTCCTCCAAATCCTCACATTTACTGATGGCATCCTTCAGCTCTTGCTCGACTTCGGTAACTCGGGCTTCAAGTTGATGGCGGGCGGCCTGCTCGGTCTTCAGTTCAGCAGCCGCTTTGTCAGCGGCTGCCTTGTTTGCCTTCGCCTCTTTCTGGGCTTGGGCAAGGGCACCTTTGAGGGTCTCGACCTTGGTTGCACTAACTATGATCATAATCAAAGCATTAAATGAGTTAACCTCTGAAGATATATATCACTTTCAAGTAAATTTTTTACACATTTACCTTGTGCCTCATCGAACCGCTTGTTAATGCGGTCGATTTCTTCATCGGCCACCAGAAGCTTTTGATTGATTACGGTCACTTCGGCGGCCTGGGCGGTCGCCGCCAACAGGGAAGCCCGTTACAACAACAGAGTAGTATGTTAAAACTCCCGAATACCATGTGGATCCTCTGTCCGGTTTCTTTCCAGCCGGACAGAGCCTCAGGGGCAACTGTCTATATACAGGTATATTCCTCTATATGAAACAAAAATGTATACGTTGCAAACCTCAAAGCTAGTCAGTAGGCCGTTGAAGGCTTCGTTCAGTATGCTTTTTATAGACTGAACCTTCTCCACCACTGCACCCATCAAGGTGCGGTGCTCCTCCACGATGGAAGCACGTCGCAGTGCTTCCGCTAGAGTGTTTGGCGCCTTCGGATTAGCGGAGGTCACTGGCGGAGCTGATGTTCCTCCCTCCTCTTTTGAAGGGGGCCACTCAATTGATCCCAAAACCGCATTGGTCTCCAGAATGATGTTCGGCTGGGGCCCAGATTGTTGGGGTCCCCCCGTCGGTTGTCATAGGGGTCGCCTCCCCTATGTCCTCGATGACCGAGCTATTAATCTCGGGCGCTTTTTCGACAGCCTCGCCCGCCCCTCCGCGGCCGAGAGAGATCCTTCGGGATAACACCTTGCTACCTCTTGAGCATTGCATTGGTTTTCCCTTGAGGAGGAAAGGGTGATGCAGCAGAGCAGCGTAAGTATTTCCCTCAGTTTTTGAGAACCAAGGTATCAATCCAGTAGGAGGCCACGCACGAGTCCCTCGCACCTACACAAACAAATAAACTCCTCGCAACCAACGCGATAAAGGGGTTGTCAATCCCTTCACGGCCAGCTACGAGAGTGAGATCTGATAGATATGATAAGATAATATTTTTGGTATTTTTATGATAAAGAGAAATAAAGATGCAAGTAAAATAAATGGCAAAGGAAATAACTAAGTATTGGAAGATTAATATGATGGAAAATAGACCCGGGGGCCATAGGTTTCACTAGAGGTTTCTCTCGAGAGCATAAGTATTACGGTGGATGAACAAATTACTGTTGAGCAATTGACATAATTGAGCATAGTTATGAGAATATCTAGGTATGATCATGTATATAGGCATCGCGTCCAAGACAAGTAGACCGACTCCTGCCTGCATCTACTACTATTACTCCACACATTGACCGCTATCCAGCATGCATCTAGAGTATTAAGTTCAAGAGAACAGAGTAACGCTTTAAGCAAGATGACATGATCTAGAGGGATAAACTCATGCAACATGATATAAACCCCATATTGTTATCCTCGATGGCAACAATACAACATGTGCCTTGCTGCCCTTACTGTCATTCGGAAAGGACACCGCAAGATTGAACCCAAAGCTAAGCACTTCTCCCATTGCAAGAAAGATCAATCTAGTAGGCCAAACCAAACTGATAATTCGAAGAGACTTGCAAAGATTACCAATCATACATAAAAGAATTCAGAGAAGATTCAAATATTGTTCATAGATAAACTTGATCATAAACCCACAATTTATCGGTCTCAACAAACACACCGCAAAAGAAGATTACATTGAATAGATCTCCACAAGAGAGGGGGAGAACTTTGTACTGAGATCCAAAAAGAGAGAAGAAGCCATCTAGCTAATAACCATGGACCCATAGGTCTGAAGTAAACTACTCACACTTCATCGGAGGGGCTATGGTGTTGATGTAGAAGCCCTCCGTGATCGATACCCCCTCCGACGGAGCTACGGAAAAGGCCCTAAGTTGGGATCTCGTGGATACAAAAAGTTACGGTGGTGGAATTAGGGTTTTGGCTCAGTATCTGATAGTTTGGGGGTACGTAGGTATATATAGGAGGAAGGAGTACGGTCCATGGTTATTAGCTAGATTTCTAGGAAACTAAAGGAAGAATTCGAACCTTACAAAGCTACTATCCCTGTCTCAAAATATAAGACTTTTTTGTAGCCTCGTGAATCGGTCCTTTCTGCAGTAGGTCGGTAGAGAATACCCTTTTCAGGTCGGCAGCGAACGCCCTTTTGTTATATATACTACTATCATATTAAAAGCATAATAGCCTTGTGAACCTTTCTCACACAAATGAAAATGTGAACTTACACCCAAACAAAACTTGATCTTATACCTTATACCGTTACATAGTAAATTATTAAACCACTGATTTGGAGAAAATATGTTGGCAGTCACTGTTCTAACTAATCATATATTGTTACAAAGATATTAAACTACTAGCTCGGGAGAAAATATCCACGTTGACCCATGGTAGTCAATCTCCTTCCAGGTGGGGCTCAGACTTTGGGATTTCATATCATATTTCTCACCCGTGTCAATAAAATGAAGAGCATCTTGGTCCACGTCTTCACGAGTAGAAATGGACTTGCAGAAGAATCTGCTGATGGAAAGCGCTTGACTGCCCAGCCCACCTGAAATCGGCACCCAGTGTGCGCCTCCATTGACATCCGCCTCCTAGACCTCCACCTTGCGGGTGAAGTTGATACTATAAGAAGGCTAATGCAATTGTCGCTTCACCATTAGCAGTTTCTCACGTGACTTAACCAAGTGCCGATTGAGAGTGACGATATCCTTAGGTTCATATGGCACCTCATCATCTAACCAGCATGTTGCGCCTTCAAGAATCATGCCATCGCCGGTTTTCTTCCGAAGTTCATCTAAGGTGTGCTCCTCGGGATTTTCATTGCTTGGTACCTCGATATGGCCTTCATCAATATTCGTGACCTTGTCCTTATTGCCCACATCATTGATTCCGGACTCAAAGTCATCATCATCATCACTCCACATGCCGAAATGATAATAACCTGGTGGGTGTCTAATTAATGAGGCGTTCGATGCTAGTAACGGCGGGTATACCATCCCTATCAAAATCTATACCGAGGGAGACAAGGTCCTCCGCCTCCGTAATTCCATATAATTTATCTCCAAGAAAAGCAATGTCAACGATGTAGATGAAGGGGGCAGTTTGTGGCTCAGGCAACCACACACCCTTCCATGTTTGGACTAAGATGAGAGGGTGATTATAGTTATTGGTCATGACAGCGATGATGTCAGAAGGTGTTGACTGTAGAAGCATTTTGCGGACCATGAAAAGCTCGTAAACATCGCCGATGACAACATCCAACTCGGGGAGTGGCACGGTGGTGCCAGTAAACGGATTGTGCAAGGAGTAGCTATGCATCTTCTTGACGTCGGTGAAGTCGAGGCGAGCCAATCGTCGGTGGAGCCAATGCATGTTGTGTTGCCGGGCAAGGTGGGGAGCCGGGGCGGCGAGGTGCAAACAGCATCCGAAGATGTGTAGAACGAGCCGTCTAACATGACAATCCAAGGTAGCTGCCGTGAAGACGAAAGGTGCCGGCGCATAGCCAGATGCCACGAACGGCACACCGCACGGAAGCGAGCTAGATCAGCAAAGACCTAACGACGACGGTAGCTTCGCACCTTGTTGAAGTCGGACTAGCGACCACGCCGAGGAGAAGAAGCCTCTCCGTGGAGGGGAGGACACGAGGCGGTCGATGACGAGGTCTAGTACGTCGTGCGGGAGTTCTGACCACGGCGCCGGAATCGGCGACGCCGTAGCAGCCATAATTGAGGATTTGGAAGGCTCAGTCCGAATTTGGAAGGCCGGTCCTGCACTGGGCCGACACGATGAGCCGCTGGCATAGCAAAATCGGCCAGGCCCATATAATATCACGCGCTTTTTTTTTTGATAAAAGTATCAGAAGGAATCGAACTCGGCGGCGGCGGCGGCGGCGGCGATGGGCAAGGCGAAGGGGAAGCAGCGGCAGGACGAGTACTACCACCTCGCCAAGGAGCAGGGCTACCGGAGCCGGGCGGCCTTCAAGCTGCAGCAGCTCGACGACCGCTTCCGGTTCCTCCCGGCGGCGCGCGCCGTGCTCGACCTCTGCGCGGCGCCGGGGGGCTGGATGCAGGTGGCCGTCGCCCGCGCCCCCGTCGGCGCCTTCGTCGTCGGCGTCGACCTCGTGCCCATCCGCCCCGTCCGCGGCGCGCACTCCCTCACGGAGGACATCACCACCACCAAGTGCCGCTCCGCCGTGCGGAGGCTCATGGACTCCAAGGGGGTCGCCGCCTTCGACGTCGTCCTCCATGACGGCTCGCCCAACGTCGGCGGCGCGTGGGCGCAGGAGGCCACCGCGCAGTCCGCGCTCGTCATCGACGCCGTTCGCCTGGCCACCGTGTTCCTCGCCCCCAAGGGCACCTTCATCACCAAGGTCTTCAGGTCTCAGGATTACAGTGCTATCATGTTCTGCCTGAAGCAGCTGTTTGATAAGGTCGAGGTGACTAAACCTAGAGCGAGTCGCGGCACATCCGCTGAAATTTACATCATCTGCCTGAAGTACAAAGCCCCCGCAAAGATTCAACCAGAGCTTCTGGATATCAAGCACCTGTTCAATGTGGATCCAGAGAAGAGCATGCCTACGGATGTACTTGATCCTAAGAATGCAAAGAAGAGAACTCGTGGCGGGTATGCGCCTGGAGTCACGGTACTGGAGAAAGTCGGTCTGGCATCAGATTTTATATGGTCCGAAGTGCAGAAACCCCGGGATTTTCTGGGTTCTTTTACTAAGATTTCATTTAATGATCCTGCATCTCTGCCTATCAAGAACCATGAGCTCACCACAGATGAGGTAAAATACCTTTGTGAGGATTTGCAGGTGTTGGACAAAAATAGCTTCAAGCATATCTTGAAGTGGCGCACACGCATAAGGAAAGCGCTGCCATCATCTTCGCAGGTTACACCAAAGGTCAAAGATGATGTTCAGCTTTTACAGGAAATGGAAGAAATGGATTCTGATGAAGAACACCAACTGGAGGAGATGCTTGATGAAGCTTATGTGCGTTATGTGACCAAAAAGGGTGAAGAAGTACAACAAGAACACAAACATGCCAAGCAAATCGATCCTGATGCTGATGCAGGTTTGTTAGAGGGAGGTGAAGATGATGGTGGCGACATTGGCATGGATCAAGGTTGTAATGAAGATCAAGACCAAGAGACTAGCCCCCTTTTATTATGTCTAGATACAGAGAAGCCAACAGAAGAGCAAGATTGTAAAGCAGTGGTTCAGTCAGGATGTGTTCGCAGAAGCAGGAAGAAGGGAAGGAGTGGCAAAGGAGGCACCAAGGGAGGGCAAGGGAAGATGGGTGCCGCCGGCCAGAAGAAAGGGGGCATGCGAGGGAAAGCTGCGAAGAGGCCGGCGGCAGAGCCCTGCATTGAGTTGAATTAGTTTAGCAAGGCATGGATGAGTAACTAGGTATTATGTGAGATTAGATCATTTATGTGCATTTTCATACTTTTCTGTGATGATGAAAACAGATGATGAATCTGATGTAATCCATTCTATCAAACCACTTGGACAATTGTGGCATTTGCCTGAGAGAATATTTGCTCCTTCTGTTCCTTTGCCCGTTTTCTCCACTTCTTTTCATATAATTGTGTCGCTGGCATAATGAGGAAGAGAATTGGTTTCTGATCTATTTGGAGATAAATTTCTCGTACTCATCCTGAATGTCAAATCAGCAGCACACATGCTTTTTTTGAGGAAAGATTCATCTCACAACAGTTTTCTCCTTGTTATCTTATCTCCATGATGCAGGAAGAGAAACAGTAAGTACTAACTAGATGCGCAGGGTTTGTTTGTTATGTTCTCTCATTATTTTAGCAAACTTGACAGTAGTTTGGAATATGATGAAGAACAATTGGTCCATGTTTTTGATAATCACGTGATTATTTCCAATGATACACTCAATGCTTCTGATTGTAAAAGCACAGGATTGAATTGCTGTCCATTCTGTTTACTGTAATCAGGTTTTGCCGTTATGTTCATTATGTGCACACTACATTTCTGTGTACTGATGAGCTGTATGCATACTTATTTGTATTTGCACTTGATTTATACTGCTTTAGTTTCCTAGTTACACGTATGAGATGAGCATTAGTTCTAAAAGCAGCTGTACTAGTTTATACTCCCTCCGTTCCAAATTACTCGTCGTGGTTTTAGTTCAAATTTGAACTAAAACCACGACGAGTAATTTGGAACGGAGGGAGTATCAGGCAGATGCCCTTTCTTTCTAGATGGAATTGATCCCTCGTCATATCTGAAACAAATCTAGTTTAGTTTTTATTCTGTCGTTAGGTCGACTATATCTTGTATTCATGCATCTTTGAGTGTGCCATATATTCAAATGACATTGTGAAGGGTGTGCTTCATGCAACTTCACATTGCATGATACTACATCTAAAACCAATGTGGTTGACCATATTGTGGAGTATCCAGTGATTTTGTTTGGTGCTTTTGACATCTGAGCCTTCTTGTGTACTTTACCGAGCTAACCTAAAGCTAATCCGACAGGTCCGTTGTTTGCATGCATTGCCCTGAGCAGATAACCAGTTGTCATTAATTTCTTCTTAATTTTCACCTGAACCTATGAGGCATTCTTCTTTCTTGCCAAGTGATATATCTTTTCAGTCCTTATCGTTTAATATTTGATATTTTAATTATGGGGTCCTACGATGGCATGGAATCTCTGAGACCCGATTATTCTTATGATGGCAGCCATAGGCATGTCTCTGAGGACCTAACGCAAGTTTGTACCAGAGGTTTTCCGTGTATTTTTTGAGCATTTGGTGAGCTCGTTTCTGGAGTTTTTTTAGCTATCGCAGTGTCATCTGAACCTGTATCTGTCCAAGCAAACCCTATTTTAACATTATTTTTACTGCAAATGCTATATAGGTGAATGTTCCGAAGACCAAGAATACCTACTGGAACTGCAAGAACAAGGAGTGCAGCAAGCACACCCTTCACAAGATCACTGAGTACAAGAAGGGTAAGACAGCCTGTCTGCCCAGGGAAAGTTTCGTTTATGACAGAAAAGTGTCCTGTATTCCACAGGAAGGTATATCGTTGGGTGTGATGATCTATTGATCTGCCAACATGATATATACTGTAGTTCAGTATTTTTCTGATTTTCCTATCAGTTCATTGTCATGATGCCATGTACTTATAGTGTCTGTTGATGTAAACGTCTGGTATAAAGATTAGAGCCAGATGTGCAACGCTAATTTTTTGACATTTTCAGGCGAAAACCGCCAGGAATATTGTGCTGAAGCTGCAGTGCCAGAGCTGCAAGCACTGCTCCCAGCGCAGCATCAAGATCTGTTCCTTTTCTCTTGAACTAAAGATTTATTTTCCTTCTGTGTTGCACTTTCAACCTTTTGTCTTGAACAATAACGCAGGCATTAATTTTGAGGTCGGTGGAGGCAAGAATGGCAAGGGGAACATCTCTCTTTGAAATTGCTTTCAACTGTCTATAGTCGTTGCGGTCAAGAACTCCTGCTACATTTTGAATAATTTTCTACTGTTGACCTTTTTCTATATGTTACTATGAGCTATTTCAGAATACGCACCATCTTTAATTTCTTTGTCCCCTTCTGCTCAATGGAACGATGATTCTGTCATTTTTCTCTCACAGGCACATTCATTGTGCGTTGTGATCCCCAAGCCGGCATGTCGATGAGTCGATCTCCTTGAGCTTCCAAGACGCAGCAGGGTACTCCATGCCACTGGTGTTTCATTGTATCTAAGCATGACTGTGTATTTCGCAGGGACACCATCTGCCAAGTGCAGACAAGACAGAGGCTTGATCGTTGGGATGAGAGTAGTACTACCTAATGGTAGTTGACCATATACATATCCCTTTCAGCCCTTGGAGAAATGAGTCAGTCAGGACTCATGGGTTATATTTTGTGCAGTGCCCCCAAGAATAATTTCTTCTTTAAGCAAGCTAATAATGAGTTAGAATCCGCGCTATCAACTTAAGCAGTGTAAAGCAATGGGCATCTGGACTGAACACCTGAAACCAATCCTCTTGTTTTCTTGTTCAGGATTTCTGGTGAATTATAAAAATAGCAACACTGCAGTTTCGAAAAAGGTATTTAGCGAATGGTAAGGAAATAAGGCTTACAGCCGAACGGCCTGATGGCGGTTTGAACCGTAACCATTTCACCTATGTTCGACTCATGTGTAGATTATAAACCAAATCTGCTGTCTCAACTGTCGCCTCTATTATGCCAGCAGTACATAAAACATTATTTGCACCTATCAAAAAATTACCGGTCAAACCTGATGAATCGGCGAACCCAGCAGCCTAGTTGTTTCATTCACTGGTCTAGTTATAAAACTATGCTGCAGCAACGTCAGATTAAAACCATGTGGACACAAGTTGGGCAGAGTTGCGTGGATGGATCCGTGCTCCAGCAACGTCAGATTAAAATCACCGTTCTTGTTGCATATGTATGTTTCTCGCAGTGAAAATTGTTCTGGCTGTTGCAGATACAGAGAAGGACGAGACGATGCTACCCTTTTGCACGTCATCCCATATCACTCCGGATGACATACATCTACAGGGAAGCAGTAGGAACCCATCATTTTCATTCCTCTGGTCTTTCCATGTTTCAAATTTCCGAGAAACAAATCGTCCTGAAAAGAAACAGTTTTAAACTTGCGCTGGCGCCATCTTTGTTCCCCTCCGTTGAAAATGGCCTCATGATTATGTCACTTTCTCTTCCCTCGCAGGGACATTCCTGTCTATCTCCCGTCTGGCAGCCCTGCTGCCTGCTGATTTCTACGTAACTACTACTGTAATTACACAGCTTTGCCTGCCCGAGTAATTATCCCGCTTTGAAATTTGTGATTCTGTTTTATTTCGCTGGTCGTGCTGCGTCAGTTTCAGTCGCTGTGCTCCTTCTTGACTTGCCTGTGAGATCTCCGATTCGAGGCATCTTTTTCTTTTCGGTTTAGTTGATGTCTTCTTTCTTCGTGGTTTGATCGATTTCGGCGTGCCGATGATGATGCAAAAGCATCGGTGAATTCTGGATGAGTGTGCCCGCGGACGACCAGTGTGCGGCTCTGGTGATATCCGCAGCGTAATACTCTGAGGCACGCATGTCGAAAGCATGGATTCATTTCTTTTGGGGGGTTATATTTTGACTATCTTTGTGCAGCCCCCCAAGAAAAATTCCTTCTTCAAGCAAGCTGATGAGTTAGAAAATTTGCCCTATCAAGTGAACCAGTGGGCATCTAGACTCAAGACCGGGAAATCAATCACCTCTGTTTTATTCTTGAGTCAGGATTCCTGGTGAATTTTCATGTCATTCGCACTGCCATGTGCAGAGTACACACCGTTAATTTTCTGTAGCAAAACAAACAGTTCGCCATATTTGATGTTATCTTTTTCGAGGAACAATTCTTGTTTCTCAGAGGAGTTCAACATTGCTCTTTATTTTACGTATATAGCTACCAATAGCATGCTACACATGCCACAGGAGACCGGGTGCGACCAAGCATATCTTAGTGCAGATTCATCTTCGTATATATATACAACATGTCTTCACACAAGGGAGAACATGGCCCTATTCTACAGACTACAGAAATACCATGAACCATCAGAAAGGCCGAGCCGCTAAAGTTATCTCTTGATCCGTTTCGAATCGGTCTTGGCTAGAGCATTGTACATGTCGTTCTTCCTCTTCGTGTTTTCATTCGCCTGTTGTTCCAATGCTTCCCTCACAAAGAACTTCAGCCTCCAGAGGGTCGTCTCGCTCTGCACCCACACACACATGAAGCACGGTTGGTTAACATGATAACCAATGCGTGATGCTTGGAGGAGCAGTGCTTGGGGGTTGGTTAGCACTTAGCACAAAGACTTTACCTGAGCATCCATGTCAAGGTCCACTTCTTCTGCTGTAGTTTGGAAGCTAGGATTGTCTTGCGCGACCAACTCTAGCGCCTTGTTGAGATCTTCTGGAGACAATTGGCAAAGACCTGCGCCGAGTTTTCTCTTCTCGTCCGTGGTCATTTTCCTGCAATATCAAGAGCTTAGCAAATGTATGACCTTTTTAGGGTCAGCGCACACCCCGCAAAAAAATACATAGCAAACAGTCAAATCGATGTGCATGACATGAACAACTAACACAAACCTGCATCTCTGAACCACCATTTTCTGGAGCTCCTGCAGCTGCTTGTTAATCTCATTCAGCTGCAAGACAAGAAATAAAAGGTGCTGAATATCTAACCAAACAAGCTAACACAAGGGGTTGCAGCAGTATGCAATTGGCTTGTGAATATGCAAGGCGTATACTCCTCTTAGTCAAGAAAGGATTTCTTATTGGTACATCAACAGACAAAAGCTAAAAAATAACAGAAACACATTGATAAAAAAATCTGGGACCTATTTTTCTGAACAATCTATACTAAACATGAGCCAGTCAGTATATAATGCTTCAATCAATACATACACAATAAAGAGATAACAGTACATGAGAGGGCCAACCTCATTACCAGTATCTTCAGCTAATTTTGCAATGGCAGCTTCTGGAGAAATGTTTTTGGTTGGAGCATCATTTGGTTCCTCATGTTCCCTTTCCTGAAAGAATAGGACCCAACTTACTGTTGTCAAACGCTAAATGGCACATATCCATATCAGAACAAAAATGGTAATATATGCGACTACAAATATCCACCTCGTTCTCAACTTTAGGGAGAAGGTGAAGCCATTTCTCCTCAAATCTCTCGAGTAGGAACTTGGCCATTATGTGAACAGGGTGACCTACAGCATTGTACTTCATTGCATTGGTAAAAACTAATCTAACATCAGAATATATTTCTCGGACACTGTTATATGTGGTACTTTCCTTCCCTTCCATTTTGTTTCGGATGGTCGAGAAATCCATAGGTTTTGTTATAATCTGCAAAATGTAGAAACCAAATATATGAATCACCACAACCAAGATCCAGGTAAAGAAACCAACAAAGCAACTCCATCTTATTGATATGCCAAATATAGAGAAACATATGTGCTAACAACTCAGGGGCTCCATCAAGTCGAAGAAAACTAAAGAAGGTAAATAACAAGTCTCAAACCAATTAATAGTTACATAAGAAACAGATAGCCTAATATGCCAGATTTTCCTTCTATAGATTAGGGGTGATTACAGTATTTGGAGTTCCAAGCAATGGTTTTCAATTTCATGTACACGGAAGAAGGCAAAAAATAGCGATAAAACAAATAGATTTACAGTATTTGGATTTCAAAGCATATACAGGATTATGTTTTTCCATTGAGATAGAAAATATTCTAATAAAATGCAACAACATGTCAACTGAAAGTATGTTGGAGACAGAAAAGCACAAATCCTGCAGCAACTCAGGAGTATGGTGATATCAATAAAACCTGCTTTCTTTTTTCAGATCCTGATTGCTTGCCAACATCAGGTAACACAAAAATATAATCAAAACTGATTTACATTTAGACCAAAATGTACTGGCAATATTACCTGGTGATAGTCATCAAGTTGAAGACCTACGACATCTACCGGTTGCAAAAACGGCTGTGCCCATTCATGAGATGTAATCTGGAAGAAAATGAATATAGCAGAGAAGATCAAGTGCCAAAATTTGTAAAGATCAACAGAAATCTTTTCATAGGGAAAAGAGATCACACATTTTGTGATTTTAACTGCAGTAGCTCAATACAAATTTGAAGGTGCCCAAGAACCATTAACTTTGTATTGAGTATTAGGCCGTAGAAAACTAGATTAAAAAAGGTTGTCCACATATAGTGGTCGAATCAATCTCAAATACACTACCAATAAAAAGCTGCTTTTAAAATTCATCACAAGGAATTGTTTACGTTCAGATGATCTCATTTGGCACAAGCTCGAGACCAATTTTTTAGTCTTATTTCATGCACTACGCTATAAGACCAGAAATAGAGAATGGAGTACCAATAACAGCCAAAAAGAACTAGATTGTATGCTTTATCCCTGTTCATGGAAGCAAACACAGATTTAGGAGTGTTCGAAACTTGAGACAGAAAACTTGATTTTCCAGCAGAAATCTCTCTTGCTGGAAAGAACAGAGGCAGTATGTGCTGGCAATATCTACAAGCATCTAGGTCGCCATATTTATTAATAAGATCTGTGAGATAGAAAAAAGCACTGCAAATTGTTCTAAATTAACCTGCGAATTACAAACTTAGCACCAAGCCGACTTTGTAGAACATGCTCCAGGATGCAAGAATATAACATGACTAAGCCAGCAAACACGACTACACAAGCAACAGCATAAATTGACATAATGAATCATGGGATAAAGCATAGCAGAAGAAAGATCATCACCTGGCGAATGATACCAGCAAACTGGCGCATGAGGTCGGGCATCCCATTGCCGTGGCTGTCCCTGGCACCGTTTGCCGCGTACCTGCCGCCAGCCTTGCGCCCTCCACTGCTGTGCTTCTTGTTATTGTAGAACCCTACCACCTCGTTCACCCTCTTCTCCAGCTGCAACACACATGCCACACCAACCAGAGTCAGTTCTGCAGATCACTGCCGAGGCGAGACAGAGTTTAATACCGAGGTTAGGAGGGGCGGGGGTTACCACGTCGGTCTTGGAGAGGAGGTCATCGACCTGGCGCCGGAACGAGTCCACCTCCGACACCTGAGGCCCGTCCGCGGCGGCGGTCGGCTCCATCGGCGCCGGAAGGGACCACGCTCCCTCCACCGCCGCCCCTCGCACCACGGACATCTAGGGTTGTGCGAGCGACACGGGAGCGTCTGTACCTTCACTCTTGATCTCCTCCAGGAAACCTTATATCATATAGCAGCAGCAAAGGAAGAAAATCAGTAGGAGCATCAATCATCATATACATCCGCATTGGCCCTCCCCTCTCTAATTTTTCTCACAATTCAGCAGCACCAGCAGCCAAACCCTAACTCAATAGCAGGTAGAATCAGTAGTGGCCCCAATCGCAAATCAGAAGCTCGCCCACCGAGAGCTCCTCGTATCTATCTTCCCCCCGCTCCTACCCCACCGAGGCCCTCCCAACAGCAGAGCGGCCATGCCAGATCCGGCCAGATGGCGCGTGGCGGCGGTGGATCCTCGACCACGTCGTCCCCCAACCTCTCTCTCTCCCTCTACATATATAAAATCGAGAGGACCTGCCTTACCTCTGGTGCCGGCACGCGATGACGAGTTGGCGGCGGAAGGTGGCGCGGCGCGAGGAGGTAGGCTTCGGCGGCGGCAGTTGCGCTTCGGATGATGCGGGGCGACAGACCACGGGATGGACGAAAGCGTTTATTTTTTTTCCTGGCTCGCGGTTTTTTTAGGGCTTTTTGCCTCGCGGCCGAGGCCTTTGAGTGGGCTCGCGCACTCACGCTCGAGGCGGCCTGGCCGGCTGGTTCCTTTACGCGGCCCATCTAGGCTAGCTCCCTTTAATTAAGCTCGCCCTGATCTTCTAAAAAAAAGGATATTACTATTACACTAAATTAATAGTACCACATTGGCACCTGAGCACAGCGTAGACCGGCATATAGACGCACCACCTGCCCGTCGCACCCGCCGAGCGTGGTGGCGCACGCTTGTCACTCTTGTCACTCCAGCCGCGGAGGGCTAAAGGGGGCTTGTGGCATGGGTGTCGTTTCGTGGGCTTATTTATACGAAGAAAGAGGGAATAAGACAGGCAGGAATTGGACACCGCAAGCATATACCTATACCATGGCGTTCCCTGTGCACGAGCAGGCGCGCGTCTCCGGGCCGACAGGCCTGGACGGGCATTTGTGCTGCGGGGTTCACGCCCCGGCCATAGCCCTGGGGGACTGGCCCACTTAACTCAGACTGCCCACCCATGCCAACTCCTTTTGTCCTCTCGGATCTTCAACACTATCTTCTTCGTCAACATCTAATGATCGTCATAGTTTATGAGAATAATTTTTCAACATATAGTGATTCGACGCCCTATATTTTTAGGAAATCATTCCCGGTCCAAGTACGTTCACCGATCAAGGTTTTTCATCTTTTCAGATGGGCGATTCAAGGCAAAAATCATTATTGATAATGTTCATGCGGGTGCAAGAGTGACAACATCGTTACTCCAGTTCAATTGTCGCCTCTTTACCAAAGTATTTGAAGTATTTCTTGGGGCAGAGATTTGATGCCGTGAAGAAGGTGTTTTCAAAAGATTTCATTGTAATTCTTAGGCATAGGAGTTACTTTGTATTTTTTTATCTTAAGTCAAATCAGTGCACATGTAATTGTTATGAGTATGAATAAAGTTACAGGTATTTCTGAAAAAAGGAATTGTGTACTAGTTTTTCATTTCATTTTTACAGGAATTTGAATCCACTATGTGCGAAAACTTGTGTAGCCCGGGCTTTTTTGCGCCAATTTTGCATCGAGGCCGGTCGTTATGTGTCCTCATTATGTTGCGGTTGGAAAGAAATATACTGCTATCATTGATACCTCAATGTTTACTTTTTTGTGTGAAACCATTTTCCTGCAGAAATATTTTAGTTTGTTTGTCAACTGGTGATAGGCCGTAGCCCCATTGGACTGGCCCACTTAACTCAGACTGCCCACCCATGTCAACTCCTTTTTTTCACCTTGGATCTTTAGATAATTTTTTTAAGATATACTGATTCGACGGCAGATATACCCATGTCAACTCCAGATCAATTTTAGCCTCTTTACCAAAGTCTTTGAAGTATTTCTTCCGGCATGTAATACCGCGAAGAAAGTGTTTTCAAGAGATTTCATTTTAATCCTTAGTCATAGGAGTACTTTGTATTTTCTTTTTGATCTTAAGTCAAATCAGGGTACATGTAATTGTTATGAGTATGAATAAAGTTACATGTGTTTCTCAAAAAAAAAGTGTGTACTAGTTTTTCATTTCCTTTTTACAGGAATTTGAATTCACTATATGCGAAAACTTGTGTAGCCCGGGCATTTTTGCGCCAATTTTGCATCGAGTTTCGAGAAACCGGTGGTTATGTGTCCTCACTATGCTGCGGTTGTGAAAGAAATATGCTGTTTTCATTGATACCTCAATGTTTACTTCTTTGTGTGAAACCATTTTCCTGCAGCAATATTTTCATTTTTTTGTCGACTGGTGATACCACTGCAGTGATAATTATATTTCCAATTTTGTGTTTTGAGAATGATCATGTTTCCATTGAGAAACAGTATAAACAAGGCTAGTTAAGAGCCTTCACAGCGATTTGAGTGTCTCAGCCGTTGGATCGCTCGAACATACGCTCTAGATCAATTCTGGTCGTCCGTGATCGCTAACGCGCTGCACGCCCTGTCTCGCGGGCCGCTGCTCCGCAGAGCTAGCTGGGTTTTCTCTCAGTAATCGGGCCGCGTAGGCCCACAACTTTTTATTTCGATGGTAACAGCCCAGGTCGTACGCCTTGTTCCAGCATCATCCTCCCCAAACGAGAACAATTTCTCTGTTCCTTCCGAGCCGCTGCTCCTTCCTCCTCGATGCGCCGGCGTTCCACCGTCGGCGAGCTGCTGCTGCGACTGCCTCCGCACTGGTGTCGTTCACACCCCCCCCCTACTCTTCATCTGCAATCTCTTCTTCACTATTTCTCAATTTCGTGCCCTGCAACGTTCGTCCATGGCGACTGCGGCGGCCGTACGCGCCGTCGGCGTCCATCGCCGGCTGCCCTCCTCCTGCATCCTTTCTCCATGCCTTGCAACTGTACCGCACGTCCCTTCCCATCCCGTAACCTAAGCTGAAACTGCGCGTTAAAGGTCCACTGTCTACCTCCTGTGATAATGGTGATGATGGTAATTAGTTTCAGGGGTGATGATGGTGATTAATTTGCCCTGGTGCGTTACCCCAATATCCCATTCTGCTTCATACTCCCTCCGTTCGGAATTACTTGTCGCAGAAATGGATGTATCTAGATGTATTTTAGTTCTAGATACATCCATTTCCGAGACAAGTAATTCCGAACGGCGGGAGTATATTATTCCTTGCGCCATCTCTTCATTCCTACCTTCAGTGTCTCTCTCAGCCATTCCTATTGCCTAGGTTTGTTCTTGCCGACTATCCATCTTCCTCCCTCTAATTTTCCTTCATGTCTTCGTATCTATGGAAGTGACTTCCTATTTCTTCCTTGCAGTTTTGCAATCCTCATTCCTTGTGATTTGCGTGTTGAAATTGCTTGAGGGTGTGTGCGTTACACCCAATTACAACCATGGCTTCTGGACATGTATCATGCTCACAAATATTCTTACATACGGTTGTCTTTTGATCATCTAATATGTTTTCTTGATTATTGTGATTTTAGTTGTTACATAGGAATTTGTTTGATTTTCACTCCAACCGGCCACATCCATTTTGTTTGCTTCCTTTCCTTTTCTTTGTTTCAGATTTCATACAATCTGTCTATGACACGTACTGGACCTAAGTAGAGTAAAAATGCCTACACATTTTGATTACAAGCCCATGGAAGCGATGCGTGCCAGTTACATTGCCCTAGCGGACCAAGTGGAGTCCTGCCGCAATGTAGGCAGACAAGGATTAATGAACCGGTTACTATATACAAAAACAAATAGTGTTAATTCACCATTACTTGTGCTACTTTACGAGATTTCTGTTTCCTTGATAATTGTTTTCTATACTGCCATACAAACCAGGAGATGAATTCTTCTCTCACTACTTTGTGTGACACACAAAGGAAAAGCCTGCATCAAATAAAGGGACCAATTTAAAATGGTTCGGCAAAGGGTCACCATCTGATCCCAATGGACAACCACATTCATCGATACTCTTGAAGGTTTCACTAGATTACTGACCTCTACACAAATATTCTGCAACCTGTTTTTCCCGTTTAAATCTGACTTTGCACTCTTGCTGGGAATTTCAGCTACTTACTGTGGTCGATCAAATCTTGGTTCACCGATGTTTTAGATGCCAACACTGTGATGCAGCTTTCTGGTGGGAAGAATAAGCGGACAGGTAGGCTCATTAATTCCTCCAACAGGCTAGAAGCCTAAATTTGCCCTACTGTATATCCATGATCACGAGACTGACAAAGAAATTGAAAATAGAATATGTGCTTTGTGTAATGATAACAGTTTAGAATTGCTAGGGACCGAATAAAGGACTAACCTGACCAGTGCATAGCCATTAGAATATTGGGTCCACAATCAGATGCAGATGTCCAATACAATTTACCTACGTCTGACGACATTGCTTTGCTAATTGTTGGTGTTTTTCGCAACTGATACATTCAAGAGAGATATTATCATGCATGACAAGCAACGTGGCTTGCACTACATCTCCAACTTAAATCATTCCCTTATGCCCTTACAGTATTCAATATTATTCCCACATGGTGATCCTGAATTTCATTTGGCATTCAATACATTGATGCTCACCTATTACCTCCAAAGGCTCACAAAATAATTAAAATGCTAGATTATTACGCATATTGCTGCCATTACAGACCTGGCCAATACAACCCATACACATGATGTGGTAGGGCTACATCCCAGCTACAGGTTCATTGTTACACATGCTTAGAACAGAACCGTTGTTTATTGTTCGGAAATAAATTGAGTTCAGATCTGGCCTGACATTGACAAAACGAAGCAAGATGAACTAACTGATGATATTAAAAGAGGTCAAGTTTTTGGACATGATGCAGGATTTTGTTTTCTCTACAGAATTGTTTCTAAGTCACATATAATCTTTGTTCATCAACACCTTCGTGGCTTCAACTTGCTGATTTCTCAGATTTTCAAGCACAAGGATTTCACTTTTTCAATTCCTCCATCGTATCATCAGTCTCAAACCTATATGATTCAGTGAGTTTTCCCTATCATGGCTATAGCTGCATCTTCCTCAGCATCCACATCAGTGTTCAACGGCCTGGTTAAGCCTACCTGACATATTTTCTTTGTGCTAATAATAACAACTTTCATGCAACTATACTCGGCTCTTCTTCCATCAATCTTCTTAAGAATTTCATCTAAAATTACCTTCGGAGAGACGCAAAAAATCCCCAAGTTATATGTATATTCGGGCTAACCCGTACACATAATTGTGAAAGGAGAATCACCAAGACAGTTACAAATAATTTAATCATGTGAAATATATTACCTCTTGCCACCGCAGCCATGGATCCATCTTGCTTCGTCTGACACTAACCCACACGCAGCTTACAGCAGGTCATTATAAAAAGCAAACCAAGACACAGTTTTATAGTATTAATTAAGTGCAAAGTAAAATGGTAACTGAATCATTAACTTCCTACTACCCACTCAACTAGCATTACAATTCGGACAAATACAAATAATAAATTACAAACTTGTGCATTCATCTTTAATTAAAGGAAAAGACTGTCATTCCTACCCACATCCTGAACATATCATGAAGCAATGTTATATGAAAGAACCAGTACCTGCATGCGGCGCTGGAGCTTTGTCGGGGCTGTGCGGGGTGCTCCCCGACCAATCCGTGGCTTGGTGCAGCCACCGGCGGCCGGAACGCCAAATCCGGCAGCCGCGACAAACAGCCGCCGATCTGCAACTTTTCGGCCAGCCGAGGTAGGAGGATGGAGGACAATCTCGGTCGTGTGGCGGGCTGCCGGCGTGATCCCGACGGCTAGTATGGCCGGAATCGTAGGCAGCGGCCTGGCGGCGGTGGGTGGGGAAAAGCGCAGGCTAAAATCCCCCCCCCCCCAACCGCTACCGCTATATACAAGGCACCGACGAGGCGAGGGGGAAAACCCGTGTTTTCGCGGGTTGGGTGGGAATTTTGTCAGGCCCCGCAAAAAAATACGGGTCCGACGCGTTTGCGGGGTCTCATCAGGCAACATTTTTCACATGGACCCGTATTTTGTCGGTTACTTTACGGGTCGGGGTATTGTGCGGAGTCTGCTAGAGATGCTCTAGGTTCTAAATAGCTCTTTGCTACTGATTTTTTTGTCTGTCCAGCCTGTTGGCAAGTCAGTAGTACTTGTGTTGTCATTAAACAGAGGATATATACATATAGGTGCTACTCTGGCAAGTTTATTACTCCTTCTGAAAAGAAATATAAGAGCATTTAGATTACTATTTTAGTGTTTTAAATGCACTAATATTTCTTTACGGAGGGCTGATTACTTGACGTCAAGCTGCCCAGTGGTTAGCCATTGCCTTATCCAACGTCCCAACTTGCAACCAATTTATGCCAATGGAACGAATCATCGAAAGAGTTCAGATTTGGACGAGTCTTGTGGAGTTGGCAAAAAGGCCATACCTCTACTGCATCTCCATCCCATCAAACGATCTCCCCAATCACACTCATGCCAACGCAATTATATCTATCTGAGCTGAAAGAAGTTCGGTGCTCCATGAAATATACAAGCTCAAAGTTAGATGTCAACGATGGACACACTGTAGCTGCCTCGTGATCAAAGTTCAGGCCCGCTTTGCATGTATGTGCCCATTTTTTGAGAGAACGTTCAAATCCCTTTCCTATAGAAAGATTAGAGCATCAACATCCGGACCCCTATTCCTCTCTAAATGTTTGGGCCTTCCGCCTGATCAGTGCCCGGTAAAAAAGAGTTGACCCACTAGACCCCTCATTGACCGACACTCTTCAAACCTAGACTATATATGGGGGTAATATGAGGGGTTGCGGGCGTGCCCCGGGCAACGCTCCACCGTCAGCTACAGCCCACCAGTGACCCTACTTGCGACCACTATTCCTTTGTCCCATCCCCTTCGTTTCATTCCCAAGATGGTGACGGATGCACACGGACGGACAGGTGCTCGTGTGTAGGAGCCCGCACCCTGCATACGAGGTCGGAGCTAGACATGTTGCTTGGCCTCGTTCTCGCGACTAACCATCGTGCCACCGAAGGCTTTGCCCACCGAGATCGTGGCTATGGCCGACCCTCGCTCCCCTGCGACTAGCCCTTGTTCCGATCTTGAAGCGATGCTCCAATCACCATCTTGATGGCAAATTTCCGATAATCGTCCAGCCATTACTCAATGCCAAGTCGGAATGACGCTAGCAAAAGGATGGGACATCTTCCCACCAAACATTAACGACACTACCGTCGGGAGGCCACCCATGATGCGGTGTGGATCTAGCCGTTGTCACTCCACACAAGTGTGGAAGGACCTGCAACATCCACCACAACCCCGAGGTCGCTGCCCCTGAGGCAATTCAAGTAAGCTTGGTGCACGCCGTCGCTTGCCACGACTGGTGTCGACACCGAATTGACCAACGTCGATACCTCTACGCCACTGGCAAGAGGGGACCACCATCGCCGTGGGCGTTGCCCTTACATCTGACCCGCCGAAGCCCAAAGGGCCACATGAGCAAGAAGGTGCTCTTCTCCATGAGCACACATTCTACCTCCTCCAGTTGGACTGGATCCTTCGCCGTTAGTCGCCTCAGCCCGTCCAGATCAGAGGCAACAGACGAAGGATACTCCTCGTGATACCCGGCGCCATCCCCGATGCAGCCAGCCACACTCCTCAATGGGATGCGTTCTAGCCCGAGGTGCCCTGGGCATCGCATCAGTGTAGGGTGGAGGTGTCTCCTAGCTTGCTGCACACATGGCCCTGAGCCCCGTCGACACTCCTCCAGGCACGACCCTTCACGACGCCCTACTAAATCGCAGGTAACTGGCAGCATGACGATGAACCACTTGCGAGGACACCACCAGAACCGGCACACTTCCACGGATGCAACGAACGACGGATGTTGCGCGGGCACTTGCGAGGTTCTGTTTCAGCAGATGGTGACCCACGGCCAACAACGCCCTTCGGCGAGGACATACGCCGCCGCAGGTGATTTGGTGGTCTATCAGAATAATTGCTTGGCATGGATACATGATATTTTGTGAACAGGCGTGTGTAGGTAAATTTTATATATGCATAGCTAAATTGGTGTCTATCATAGCTTACCATAGAAGGTAATTCTCTGACAATTAGTTATTATTCTTAGCCATCGCCCCCTCCCTCTGAAGTTTCTAGAATCCTGTTTTCTGAAGCTTCTAGAATCTTTCGGCCTTCCAACCATTTTCCCTTTCCCTTTTTCCTGGTTTTCTGTTAGGTTTTTTTCTTTTGTCTTTTTTGTGAATTTTCTCAAATGTGTGATATTTTTTCATATCCGTTACTTTTTCAAATGATAAAAGTTTTTTCGATTTCACACACTTCTTAAAAATACTATGAACTCCAAAAAAATTTATGATGTTTTTTAATTGTTGTGAACTTTTTCAAATTCGTGATCTTTTTTCAATTTCATGAACCTTTTTCAAATTCACAAAAAAAATTATTGAATTTTCTGAACATTTTCCGAATTTACAAAAAAAAAGATTAGTTCTTGTTCTTTTCAAAAGTCAACGGTCAACCGGTTTAACCAACTGTGATGAGCCGGCCCATAATGCGCGCGCGAGCGCCAGTTGGGGTTAGCCGATGCCTAAGGCGCTGAATAGTTTTTTTTAGGGTTCAACCAAATTTTGTTCATCAAAAACCACATAGAGTGGGATACAATTCGGATCATGGGGTTGGCCATACCAAACATGACGTCCCTGACCGAGATTAAGAGTGGATTTGGCTAAACTATGTGCTTCATGGCTCACAACACGACTTTCATAAGTAAAAGATGTCGCTTGAATCTTGATTTCAGTGATTATGGCTCCGTAGTCTCCTCTTGCCCCCTTGTTGATGTCTCCAATTGCTTGTTTCGAGTCAGACGAGATGACAAATTGTTGTATATGCAAGTCTGCTGCTAGTGCAAGAGCCTCCCTACATGCGATTACCTCCAAAGTCATTGGACCGCAGAGACCATCAATAGCTCTTCTTTTTTTTAGAAGAGACCATCAACAGCTTTTTTTTAGACAATTCCGCGAAGCTTTATTAGTTCGTCACAACGTTTACAGGGACGGATAAAAGATTTCCCGGATGGCCTAACCAAACATGGCGGCCACCTCCCAGGGTGAGTGCATGCTTCGCTAAATTGTGAGCCTCAACATTGGAGCTCCTACTTTCATAGACTATATTACAAGAAATGAAAGAACTAGACATATCTCTAATCTCCTGAATTATTGCACCATAACAAGTCAAGTTACGCTTCTGGATGTCGTCCACCACTACTTTGCAATCGGAAGCCACCTGTATTTTCTGAGTATATAGATCGTTGGTCAGAGCCAAAGCCTCCCGTATAGCAAGGGCTTCAAGTGTGGGTGGATCAGATATGAACCTGAAGACTAGTGCAGAGGCACCCAGGAAAGTACCTCCCTCATCTCTGGCAATGACACCAATAGATTCAACACCATGCCTTGAAACACCGGCGTCAGCGTTGAACTTGGAAAAACCTGCAGCCGGCGGAATCCAAGGTGACCTGCGCTGTGGAGCGGTGCGAGCAACAGCAGGTGAGGGTTTTACTAATATCTGTTGAAGCTCCATGATGTAAGAGTTGATGAAACCATGAACTGTCGCTGGTGCTTGGAAGATGTTTTCATGAATGGCCTTCCTTCGCGCTCCCCAGATTGCCCATAGAGTTACTACTACTCGCACGAAATCATCTTGGGACATAATTTTATGTAAGGCAAAGATCCAGTCCTTTGCACTATCTTCCATGTGCTCACTAAGTTGCTCCAGTATATGATCCGACGCTAGAGCCCATACACTGCCTGCCATAGGGCAGGAAAGTAGAGCATGTCTCCAAGTATCCCGAGCGCCGCAAAGAGCACAAGTCTCATCTGTAGCCATGTTACGGTGGTGCAGCAGAACCTTACATGGGATCGATTGTCTTGCTAGTCTCCAAATAAAAACCCGCAGTTTTGATGGAACTTTGAT
Organism: Triticum dicoccoides; assembly: GCF_002162155.2. Classification (NCBI taxonomy): domain Eukaryota; kingdom Viridiplantae; phylum Streptophyta; class Magnoliopsida; order Poales; family Poaceae; genus Triticum; species Triticum dicoccoides. Next base: position 557,956,011 of record NC_041380.1, on the reverse strand, counting down.
ATGCCAGATAGAGGACCATTGATTATTCTCGGACTGATTCACTGATGTGCTCGCTTCCTCTTCAATCCAGCCCTCCCTACTAAGCTTTGTGCGTAAGATCATTCGGTAGGCAGATCGTACTGTGAAAATTCCCTTGCTCTCCTCATGCCATGCCCAGAAATCGGGAATTGTGCGTGTGCACAACGGTATTTTAGGAATCTCTTCTGCATCAAAGTGAGTAAACACCGACCTGACCAGATTCTCATTCCAGGATGCATTCGTGTTGTCTATAAGCTGAGCAACCATAAGCGGAGGGTCAGGGACCAGAGAGGTTATTGGACATTTAAAGTGAGCTCGAGGAATCCAGTTCTGTGTCCAAATCGCCGTACTCGTCCCATCCCCGATCCTCCGGATTAGTCCTTGAGTCATAATGTCTCGGCCATCCACAATCGCACGCCAAATCTGAGAAGGATGAGATCCCAACTCTGCCTCCAGCAAGCTACAACTTGGAAAATAAATTGCCTTTAACATCCTAGCGCTCAATGAGGTATCATTTGTAAGAATGCGCCAAGCTTGTCTTGCAAGGAGCGCTAAATTGAAAATTTCCAAATCCTTGAATCCCAAGCCTCCAAGGTGTTTTGGTTGTGTCATGATATCCCATGACACCCAGCATGGCTTCCTTTTTCCTTGCTTGGATCCCCACCAGAACTGCCTAATTATCGAGGTAATGCTCTCACACAAACCTCTAGGGAGCCTGAAACATGACATGGAGAAGACAGGTATAGCTTGTGCCACTGATTTGATCAAAATCTCCTTCCCTGCTACCGATAAAAGTTTTTCCATCCACCCTTTGATCTTCTCCCACACCCGATCACGAAGGTATTTGAAGGTCCCATTCTTAGAATGACCGACATCAGTGGGCATCCCCAGATATTGTTCACTGAGAGTTTCATTATGAACTTGTAAAGAGTTCTTCGCATCTTCTCTAACCTGACCAGGGCATCCTTTGCTGGAAAAAATTGATGATTTATCATGATTAACTCTCTGTCCCGAAGCGCTGCAATACTTGTCCAATAGGTTTGACACCACAACTGCTCCCTCCACACTGGCCTTGAAAAGCAACAGGCTGTCATCTGCAAATAGAAGGTGATTAATAGTAGGCGCCGAAGGAGCCACTTTAATACCTAATAAGGTTGATGACTGAGAACTGGATTTCAGGAGGCACGAAAGGCCCTCTGCTGCAATCAAGAACATGTAAGGGGATACTGGGTCTCCCTGTCGGATCCCTCTCGAAGGATTAAACGATTCGAGCCTCTCACCATTAAACATCACCGAGAAAGAAACTGAAGTAATCATGCCCATAACTATATCAATCCACTGTCGAGAGAAACCAAGCTTAGCCATTATAGCTCTAAGATAAGACCACTCTAGCCTATCATAGGCTTTCATCATATCAAGCTTCAGAGCACATGAACTGTTACCTCTTGAGTTGGATCGTTTCATAAAATGCAGACATTCATAAGAGGCTATGATATTATCCGTGATCAGTCTGCCCGGAACAAAGGCCGATTGCTCCTCCGAGATGATTTCAGGTAAGATAACTTTCAACCTATTCGCCACCACTTTGGACGTAATTTTATATAACATGTTGCACAGACTGATCGGCCTATACTGAGACAGATTTGTGGGATTAGTTACCTTTGGGATGAGGACAAGAATAGTCTCGTTTATGCATTGTGCACTCTCCTCCCCTCTGACAATCAGCAGAACTATCTGTGTTACTTCCTCTCCACAAATATCCCAGTGACGCTGATAAAAATGAGCCGGAAAACCGCCCGGACCCGGTGCCTTTGTTGGAAACATCTGGAACAAAGCAGTTTTTACTTCCTCTTGGGTATATGGCGCACAAAGAGAAGCATTCATTTCTTCTGTAACCTTTCGCGGTACATGATCAAGGACCTCATCCATATTCTGGGTTCCCTCAGACTCATAAAGATTCTGATAAAAAGCATTAACCATGGCCTTCAACTCTCCTGGATCATTTATTTCGGCACCCAACGAGTTCTGGAGAGCTTTAATCATGTTCTTTTTTCTCCTGAGAGAAGCCCGGAGGTGAAAAAATTTTGTGTTTTTATCTCCCTGTGAGAGCCATTCCAACCTAGACCTCTGCCGCCACATGATCTCCTCCCGATGATACATTTCTATTAACTTTTCGTTGATTTTCAGCTCGACATGTGATGAGGCAGTTCGCATTGGATCACTCGCCGTGGACAAGGGCTTTTTTGCTCCTTCGGCTCGCGGCTGTCATACGAGTGGGCTCTTGGGCCGCGCGCACCTATGGTGGCCTGGCTGGCCAGTTCCATGACGCAGCCCATCTAGGCTAAAGCTCTCGCGCTGCAAACTGAGGAAATTACCGCTAATTAATAGTACCGCATCGGTAGGCGAGCACGGCGTACTCCGGCATATAAACCGCTAATTAATATCTGCTACGCTCATGATAATGTCTCTGAATCTTTCCAGAGAAAGGTTCCTGCGGGGAGCCATCTCCGGGCCAAAATGCCTGGACGGGCATTGCGCCGCGGGGTTTACGCCCCCGGCCGTAGCCCTCGTCCGGTCGGACAAATTGCCACACACCCATGCCAAACTCCTTTTTTTTTCACACCTCTGTTAATTAGTTTTTGCAAGGATGGCAAGGGAGCATCTCTCTTCTGAATTGCTTCACCTGTCTCTAGTCGTTGTGGCGAAGAACCATATCCCTGCTAAATTCTGAGTAGCTAGCCGTCAAATCAGATGAAAAGTATAACTGTTGTCATTGAAAAGAGGATATAGTGCTAATCTGAACAGTGTGTTACAGTACTTAGTTATTTCACGTAAGGTGCTCAGTGGTTAGCCAACTGCCTTATCCAACATCCCAACTTGCAAACAACTTATGTCAAAGGAAGATTGCTACTCCATGAAATATACCACACCAAAAAAGGCCCCGTCTCTTCAGCTGGTGAACCTCTTCCCAGATTAAACTACTCCAGAGCTCCAAGTTAAATGTCAACGATATACGTACCTGCCTCAAGATCAAAGTTCGGCGCTTCAGCCCTTTTCTCTGAACCTGCCCATTTTTTTAGAGGACGTTGACACCCTTTTCCTATAGAAAGAAGATTAGTTTCGTACTCCCTCCGTTCCTAAATATAAGTCTTTGGAGAGATTTCACTATGAACCACATACGGATGTATGTAGATGCATTTTAGAGTGTAGATTCACTCATTTTGCTCCGTATGTAGCCCATAGTGAAATATCTACAAAGACTTATATTTAGGAACGGAGGGAGTAGAAAGAAAGATTAGTTTGCAAGTTGACCTTGTTGCCTGGAACAGAGAGCAAAGCGCCGTTGGACCTTTTCTTTCAACTGCGCATAATTTGCAAGCAACAGGGGTTTGACATCCCCCTCCAAGACTTACTGTTCAGGGTTTCAGACCACTTCCGAAAATGATCAGAGTCTACGTCTGTGCTGTTAAGAGCACGGAACAATTCTTCTTCTGAAGGTTCGATGTATGTGGCTCCAAATGAGTCAGCTGAATGTTCTGTGCACGCACCCAGGCAAGGGTCACTGGACGTTGAACCCAACGCAGTGTCACCTCAAGTAAAAGTTGGCTTGGTTGAATCCTCTCCACCTTCCACAGTCAAATATTCTTGGACACCTCGGCCCGCGGGACACATAAAAATAAGGAAAAGGTATATTTTCCTTGATTTTTTTCAAATTGATGCTTTTTTTAATCCATTATTTTTTTCAAATTCATGAACTTTTCTCTAAAATGCATTAATGTATTCACAATTTCATGAACTTTATCTCAGTTTTTGTGATCTATTTTCAAATTAGCGAACATTTTCAGATTCAGAAACTTTTTATTTCATTTATTTTCAAATTCACAAAGTTTTCTTAAAAAAATTGTGAACTTTAATTAAATTCGAGAAGTTTTTTCAGATTTATAAACCTTTTCTATTTGTTGTTATTTTATTATTGCATGAACTTTTCAAATTTGTGAACTTTTTATTTTTCATATTTTTAAGTGTTGTGAACTTTTCCAAAAAGTCAACGGTCAAGGTGGACTTTGATCAATGGTGAACAGCGGCCGGTCAATGAGGAACCGACCAACCCGAGTGAACCCGGGAAACAAAAAAACCAAGCGAATCAGGACCTTTTTTTTTAGCGAGCGAGTTCTCCTAAATGCATTTGCAAGATCTTATTGGGTCGGCCCATTAACGGGAGCTGGTGAGTGTCGGTTCTCCTAACCGGCGCAGAAGGCGCTGATTAGGAGCACTTAGTACGTGTAGGCTCGCTTTAGGAACAGACCACTGGTATGTGGCTCGGACCGAGATAGATGTGTCGACCCTGTCGGGAGCGTTATGCGATGCAACCTGTGGTATATAAGAGGTTCGGCGCCGGGGCTATGTATCGCCCTATCGGGCCAGTCAAAAACTGTACCAAGTGCAAGTTTTGTTTGTACTACGATTTTCCCTTGAGTTTTCTTTGATTTTCTCTGTTTTTTGTTTTCCCTTTGTTGTTTCCTTCTTTGGTTTTCATCTTCTTCCTTTTGTTTTCTTCTTTGTTTCATCGGTTACACTGACCGGATCCCAGCCATCCTCTGGGTTTTCACCCTGAATAACTAGTGTGAGCATATCCGAGCAATTCCTTCAATAAGGTAGTGATACAAAAACATTGTCATTGCCAGGTAAAACCAACTTAGGTTAAACATAGTGTTTTTACCTCGGAGCTCGAGACTTGGTACTCTAGAAGCACCATCAGATCAAAGTCGATAATGTTTTGTCAGCATCACTTTTCCACGATCCCAACAGCTACATGTGGCAAATTCCATGGTTGTCCCTGCACAATCATACCCTCCGTGTGAAGCCATCGTTCATAGGTTGCATCTTATCGTCGATGGCAAGCTGGAAGAAGTGAGAACCACCAAAACCAACAAAGGAGCCTTTCGGTTGCATCCCGCAACATCGCCACTATGAGCCTTTGGCATCGGACATCGGATCTGATGAGACGCACCTTAGGAAGACCTTTCGGCGGCCACCGCAATTTGTGGCAAGGGCGGCACCGCAGGCCAGAGTGGCCATCACAAGAACCATCACAACCATCTAAGCACAACACCGCAGATTGCCACCACGCTGAAGAAAGCCCCGCCCAAGCCACAACAGGTATGTCGGGATTAAGTTAAGCTCTGGTGAAGGCTAACTTTTATGAATCTCTAGGTGGCCGGAAGTGGACACAGTGGAGGTACTCCAAAAAATGTTTTGCTTTTAAAAAAGATATTTGCATTTAAAAAATGTTCATGTGTTTGAAAAAAAATCATATTTTCAAAATAATGTCAAGGATTTTGAAAAATGTTAATGTTTCAAAAATAGTTCATGATTTCATAAAATGTTCAAGATTTTAAAAAATATTCATATTTATTGAAAACAAATCAAGTAATATTTAGATTTTAAAGATTTGTTTTATTAAAAAACGAAAGATAAAGTACACGAACTACTGCAGCAGCGACAACTACAATAAATGGTTCGCACATGAGCGTACTACTAAAGTAGCTACAATGTGTACCTTTGATCCTATTTGGCGCCTTATGCGCCACTTCTAGTACGATTCGCAAACCCCTTCGATCGCTTAATTCAATAAAAGGCCGACCCATCTAGAGTATCGCGATTTGGTCGGCTGCTCCTCTTGCTGATTCTAGGAAGCTCTAAGCCCTGTTTTTTTGATGCTTCTCGAAGCTTCCTGTCCATTTTTTTCATTTCTACTGTTTTACATGATTTTGTTATTTTTTTGTATTCCTTTTCCTGTTTTATTTTCCACTTTCTTTTTTTACAATGTATTCACCTTTTTTATAATACATGATTTTTCCCGAATTCATGCACTTTTCCTCAAATTCGTGAAAGTTTTTCAATTTTGTGAATTTGTTTCCTTAAATTCTTGAACTTTTTTCATTTCAAATTGATATTTTTTGTATCCATGATTTTTTTTCTTGAAATTCAGGAAGGTTTTTCAAAATCTATTAACTTATTTCAAAGTTCATGAACAGTTTTTTTGACTTTCTTTCAAATTAGTGAACCTTTTCAGATTCATGAACTTCTTATTTCCTGAATTATTTTCATATTTGAAAACTTTATTTTTTTCTGAACTTTCTATTAAATTTTTGAACTTTTTCCATTTGTTGTGATTTTTATTGCATGAACTTTTTCAAATTCATGAAGTTTTTTAGTTTCATTTTTTTGAAATTTTGTGAACTTATCCAAAAAGACAACAGTCAGGGTGGTCTTTGGTCAATGGTGAACAACGGCAGGTCAACTAGGAACCGACCAAACCGAGTGGACCTGGGAATTAAAAAATCGAAGCGAACCAGGACTTTTTTTTAGCAAGCGGGTTCTCCTAACAGTGTTCGCAACATCTTTATTGGCTCGGCCCATTAACAGGAGCTGGTGAGCACCAGTTCTCCTAACCGGTGCAGAACCGCCAATTAGGAGCACTCAGTATGCGCGGGTTCGCTTTAGGAAAAGACCGCTATTATGCGGCTTGCTACATGGGCCGGCCCTGTCAGGAGGGCTATGCGATGCAGCCTCTAGTGGGTGACTATCGGGCCAGCAAAACACCGTACCAAGCGCAAGTTCTGTTTCTTTGTTTTTCTCTGCTATTTTGTATTTCCTTCTTGTTTTGTTTCTGTTTCTTTGGTTTTCATCCTTTTTTTCGTTCTTCGGTTTTATCGGTTATACTCACCGTATCCAGCCATCATCTAGATGTTCACCCTAAAGAACTAGTCTGAGCATATCCAAGCAATCCCTTCAATACGATAATGACACAAAATATTGCCATTGCCATGTAAAACCAACTTAGGTTAGACAAAGGTTTTCATCTCGGAGCTCGAGACTTGTTACTCTAGAAGCACCACCAAATCGAAGTCAATAGTATGTTGTCGGCACAGCTTTTTCATGACCCAACCAAAAACATGTGTTGATTCCACTATTGTCGCTGCACAACCTTACCCGCTGCGTCAAGCCATCGTCCATAGACTGCATCTCATCATCAAAGGCAAACTGGACGAAGTGAGAATGAAAAAACCAACAAAGGAGCCTTCCGGTTACATCCCGCAACATCGCCACTATGAGCCTCTGGCAGCGGACACCAGATCTGACGAGAGGAACATTATAAAGACCTGTCGACGGGCGGCGGCTGAACGCACCACTTTACCGCTGGAGGTCTCCAAAGAGGTAACCTCGAGTTAGTCGCTCTTTGTTTTTTTTTCCAGCTCGTGGGACATACAACTGGGCTCTTGGGCCGCGCGTGCATATAGTCGAGGCCGACGTGGCTGGCTGGTTCCATTCACAAGCGCGTGCTCCAGGGACATAATGGATAGAATCCGTTAACAGACAAATATGATCGTGGTTGGTAATTCGATTTGGACTCTATCTCGAAAACTAGGAGAAAAAAAACTAGGAATCTTATATCCGTATAAGAGGTTAACTCTTTGAAAAAACAGTATAAGAAGGTCCATACTCCCTAGTCTCAGATATGCGAATTGTGAGTGGTACCATGGATAAACGCAGAGAAATAGAGGTAGACCACAAACTCTAAATTTCTAACATGAGGTTCTTCTGATCAAGAGCTATCTCCTGCGCAATTTCGAGTAGATCTCGGCTGCTGGTTTTTCTGTCTGTCCTGCTAGCCGGCAAGTCAGATGAGAAGGGCTATCTGAAACGAAAAAGTATTGCTACTTTTGTCATCAAGAAACAGAGACAAGTAGTACTACTAATCTGGCAAGTATGTTACTAGTTGATTACTTCACGTTAAGACTTAAGATGGGCGAATGGTTAGCCAACTGCCTTATCCAACATCCCAACTTGCAAACAGCTTATGCCAACGGAAGGAATCGTCTCAGAGTTCGGATTTGGACGAGCCCCGGTGGAGTCAGCCAAAAGGCCATACTTCCACTGCATTTCCATCACATCAGATGATCTCTCCAAATCACACTGATGCCAAGTTGCCAACACAATCATATATCTGTCCTAAAAGTAGTTCGGTACTCCCTCCATGACATATATGCTACTCCTAAAAATGCCCCGTCTCTTCAGTTGGTCAACCTCTTCTCAGATTAAACTGCTCCCCAAGCTCAAAGTTAAATGTCAACGATGTACGCCGCCTCGAGATCAAAGTTCAGGTCCCTTTTTTCTGTACCTGCTCCATTTCTTAGAGGACGTTGACTCCCTTTCCTGTAGAAAGAAAGATTGGTTTGCACGTTGACTATGTTGGCTGGAACACAAAGCAAAGCACGCGCACACCTTTTCTTTCGACGGCGCATAATTTGCAAGCAACAGGGGTTTGACATCCCTCCTAGGCTTACTGTTCAGACCACTTCTGAAAATGATCAGAGTCTATGTCCCGTACTGTTCAAGTTGCTGTATGTTGCACCCAACGCAATTTCTCTTCAAGTAAAAGTGGGCCGCTTCATCTAACTCAAACTTATCCTTTTTTAGCACAGACGGCTCATACAAATCGAGTTCATGTCTGTTGCTCTCATATCTGCTGAAGATCATCTCGATCTCAGATCACACTGGGATCACCGTTGGCCTCTCGTCAACTGCACCAGTTCAGTTCGTGCAACCTCGCCCGCACACCGACATTCAACAAGGTCAAAGGGCCGACAACAGCTACAGCTAGAGTTGGACCTTTTCCAGTGAAAAGTATCTTTTGGCTTGACCCCAACACTAAGGCATCTCCAACGCTCACTCTTGAACCGCATACGTTAGCATCATACTGTCTGAACCCCGAAAACCATCCAATGCGAGGCTGTACCGGTCCGCCGCGCGGTTCAAACCACGTTTTCCCCGCAAAATGGAACCAAATGCGGGGGGCTTTGCGGTAGTCCAGACACGAGCCACATCGATCTCTTACACCCACGGCCCACCAAAAGCGAAGACGGAAACCGCGGTTTTGTAGCATCCGCACTGTTTCCGTGCTAAAATCCCACACTTTCTTCTTCCATCCCACCGCTCTCCAAGCAATTCCCACCCATTTTCCCACTTTCTTCTCTGCTCCCGCCGCCGACACATGGAGCCGGACGAGGACCTGCCGAAGATGGAGATGGTGATGGAAGTGGAGGAAGATCCCACTATCACCCTCGCCCGGAAGATCAACGTACTCGGCAACGCGACGCCGCATCAAAGTGAATGCCACAAAGGAGGAGAAGCTCAAGACGGGGAAAGCCGGCGACAGGCATGCAGATGACATATGTGGCAGTGGGCGTGCTGGTCACGAACATGGTGGAGGTCACGGCCCGGGTTGCGGAACGCCGATGCTGACGCCCGGTATCCACATGCCGCCATGGCTGGAGCATTACAAGGCTTCGTACTGCTACATCCCCAAGCAGCTCGATCGGCAGTCCATATCAATCGCCACCAGGCAAGTGCCTTACATTGTCGACGTAAACCAGGCGCCGCCACTCTTCTTGGAGTCTTCTTCGCCGCAACTCGTCCATGCACGAATGACGGGCGGGGGCACATGGGTGTCTGCACGCTATTCGCTGCTATGCCTAAACAGTCGAGCAGGTTTACGACGACGTAGACATGGTGATCTTGGATATCATCCACGACGGAGGCGGAAGATGAGGTGCTTATGAGGACGAGCAGGTGGAAGACTCGGATCCCACCCATTTTTGGCAGCTACACGCAGTGGCGGAGCCAGGAAATTGGAATGAGGAGGGCCAAGTATTGTGAATCCATCTTAGGGAGGGCCAGCTCACTAATATGCACCACTTTAGCAGCAGTTTATCATGTATTAACATGCATATTAGGTTTGACAAAGTAATG
>NC_041380.1:557941989-557945925 GCF_002162155.2 Triticum dicoccoides | reverse complement strand
GGCAGGGCCCCTGCTGGCACCCCCTGTCTCCGCCACTGGCTACACCCACAAGCAGCAGGGGTACACCCAAATCGGCAAGCAGCATACCTAGTTACCTACACCCAGAGACCCATACCGGACAGGCAGACGGGGAAGTGTGATGCATGGTTGGCTATTAGTCTCGATCCATGGCACGGAGCAGAAGGGCTTAAATTTTAGGTCAACATTCACACATGGTTCGAAGCAGGGGCGTAGCCAGGCCCTGGCTGTGGCCCGGGGCATGGCAGTGAAACTCTTTGTTGACTGTAGCAAAAGTAGTGCACTGTAGCTACTATAGTACTGCAGCCATAAGGGTTGGCCCGGGGCGTTGGCTAATCCTAGCTACGGCACTGGTTTGAAGAACACCAGCATTTCATGCCCTATTCCGATGCGCTCATCTGCAACCATGAACTAATCATTAACAAAAAAAATTAAGACCATTAACAAATGGAACGTCGAGTTAAATAGTGTTACTACTACTACTCCCTTCGTCTGAAAATACTTGTCATCAAAATGGATAAAAAGTGATGTATCTATAACTAAAATACATCTAGATACATTTTCTTTTATCTATTTTGGTGACAAGTATTTCTGAATGGAGGGAGTACTATTTAGCGGGCCAGCAGCACTTGGAGTACTACTGACTTAATTAATGATAATTTACCTGTGCAATCTTTAGATTTTTTTCGCGGAATATACTATCATTACAAGTTGACGGTGGGACTAAGTTAAATTACAGTGTCTCTTCCCCCTCAAAAAGAAAGTTAAACTACAGTGAAGTAGCACCGCGACAGAGGCAACAAATTGCTTCTGCGGCCACGCATGAATGCATGAGAGAGTATTTTCAGGCTCGCGGCCGAGGCATACGATACGAGTGGGCTCTTTGGGGAAACTTAAGATGTTAATAATTCTCTTAAAAATAGAACTAATTAATAGTACCACATTGTTGGCTGAGCCCGGCGTACACCGGCATATAAACGTGCACCCGTCAAGTGCACCCGCCGAGCGTGGTGGCGCACGCTTGTAACTCCAGCCTAGGAGGGCTAAAGGGGGCTTGTGGCATGGGTGTAGTTTCGTGGGCATTATTATTAAACGAAAATCTCAGAATCATCCTTCTTCAGAGAAAGAGGAAATAGGCAGGCAGGAAGGAATTGGGCGTATACCATGGCAGTTCCTGGCCAAAAAGCCTGGACGGGCGTGTTGCGCTGTGGGGTTTACGCCCCCGGCCGTAGCCCAGTCGGACATTGCCCAGCTTAACTAGGCTGCACGCCCATGCCCAGCTCCCTTTTTTTTTCACATCCCTGTTATTAGTTTTTCTTGTTTGTGGGGATTTGAATGCAAATTTGGCATTACGGTTTGAGGAATCGGTAGTTTTCCCATACCTCCACTGCATTTCCACCACATCAGACGATCACTGATGCCAACACAGTCATCTCTTTCTAATAGAAGCTCTTCAGGCCCCGTCTCTTCAGACGGTCAACCACTTCACAGATTCAACTACTCTCAAGCTCCAAGTTCAATGTCAACGATATACGCTAGCTGCCTCGCCCTCGGGATCAAAGTTCAGGGCTTCAGGCCCCCCTTTTTCTGCACCTGCGCATTTTTCTGAGAGGAGGTTGACTCTCTTTCCAATAGAAAGATTAGTTTGGACATTGACCCTGTTGGCTTGGCTGGTACACAAAGCAAGCAAAGCACGCGCACACCTTTTCTTTCGACTGCGCATAGAGCAATTTACAAGCAACAGGGGTTTGACATCCCTCCAAGACTCACTGTTGAGATCACTTTTAAAAATGATCAGAATAAGCGCGGAACAATTCTTCTTCTGGAGGTTCGATGAATGGAACCCGAAATGAATTACGTAGCTGAAAGCTCTCTCCACGCAGGGAATTAACAGTTGATGTATGTTGCACCCAACGCAATGTCACTTCATGTAAAAGTGGGTCGCTTCATCTAACCCAAACTTATCCTCTTTTAGCGCAGCTGACTCGTACAAATCGAGTTCGTGTCCGTCGCTCTCGTATCTGCCGAAGATCGTCTTGGCCGTTGGCCGCTCGTCAACTGCACCAGTTCAGTTCGTGCAACCTCGCCTGCACACCCACCGGCGTTCAACAAGGTCAAAGGGCCGACACCTGCTACAGCTAGAGTTGGGACCTTTTCAAATGAAAAGCAAGTCTCCTCGCCTTTTGGCTTGACCTCAACTTTGCTAAGCATTAACAAATCTCCTCGCCTTTTGGCTTAACACTTAGTAGCGGCCGGCAGTCGGCACTAGGAGTAGTGAATTAATTAGTGATAATTTGCTTGCGCAATCTTTAGCTTTTTTGCGGGGAATATACAATCATTACAACCTGACGGAGGGGGTTACGTACTACCATGAAGGCTGACTTGTGTGCATCTCTTGGCGGTCGGCAATGGAAACAGAGCATTTATTTAATTTGAAGGAAGAGCCGAGCTTTGCCGTTTTTTGGAGGCCAGGTAATCAGTGCTAATCTGTTTATGCAATCATTGGTTGACGACGGAGTTAAGTTAGGTTTGAAGTGCTACTAGAGTGAAGGCTGACTTGTGTGGCTGTGTGACTTGGGGCGTACATCTCATTCGGACGTTGAGTTCATGCATGTGCACCAGCCGTCGGAAGAACGCCGCCGCTCCTTTTCGCGTCGTCTGCCTGTCAGCCAGATCTGACGCGTCTACGTTTTGTTTCTGTGGACGACTGGCACGACAGCAGAACAGCCCGTGGTGAAATAATTTCACGCGTCTCAAGTGCACCATCATCATAGACAGACCCGTGTGCGTGTGGTGCGCGCTGTTTTTTTCTTCAGGCGGAGAAAAATGGACGGCCAAGGCATGCATGTGAAGTGAAGTGGAATCAAAACAAATCCAGCGTTGGCAGTGGCGACGAGTGAGCCGTGCTCTGCTCTGCTCACGCTGGCCAAGCAAGCAAAGCAAAAGCAACCCATCCGGCCTGCTCACGCGACGATCTGCGTACCACCGTATCCGTCCTTTGGGTTTCGGCGGCCCCGCGCCGCAAAGAGTACGCACGCACGTCCACCACGCTTTCGGTCGCCGCAGGGCGGCATCGATCGGCATGGGCCAGCGACATCGGCATCGGCGGCAGCTCCACTCCCACGCACTCCGAAACCCGAAACCCCTCCCGTCCATGCCTTCCAACAACGAACGCCACTTGTCCCCGGGCTCGACGTGGCCGGATCGATTTTGCGGCTATGCATACTTGCAACGCAAGCTGAACGGGACAGCGGCCGGCGTCCAGGACGTCGCGTGTGCGCGCGGCGGCCAGTGAACGTGCCTGCATATGCACGGGCATGTGGATCGAATATTCCCATTTCTGTGTGTGGGTGGACGCGCGCGAGATATTTTTGCTCAGAATTTTCTCTCCGGCCGAGGAGACGCCCACGTCGAGGCCTTCAGTCGTGAGCTAGCTTTCCCGGTGAAAGGCAAGTGTTCGTGAAGCCTAACCAGCTGTGGGATTTGAGGGTCACCAGCTTCTGTAACCAGCTGTGAATTATTTCACCGAGGTAAAAACACGTACTGGGGTCACGACGTCGCTTATACGTATTCAGGAACGATTGTTGGTTCTAGATGGATGTTGCGGGCAGACGTGGCGCAGCACCATAAAGTAGTGCAGCACAGGGGTGGACTTGGCAATTGTCACAATGTCAAAGTGGCATACCAACCGTGGAGAGGAGACCCAACTGGCCAACTCCGCTCCGTTCAGGTGCAGCCGCTGACCTCGAGACCCCATTGTGTCCGTTTACACCAGACTAGACTCTGGCAACCCAGCTGCACACTGCTCCGATTCACACAGTTCGTCTCGCTATGAGCGACCAAGACTTTGATGAAACAGGTTTGCTATTTCACACATAGATGTGAAATAACTATCTCACATCTAACTTCTTAGCCATT
>NC_041380.1:557936077-557941621 GCF_002162155.2 Triticum dicoccoides | reverse complement strand
TAGCATATTAAGATTCGTGATTTTTGCCTTCGCTTCTTCGTGTCTTGTTTTTTTAGGAGCTTCGTGTCTTTCTGTTTGTCAAGACGCGTGCGTAACAACTTTTTGTTGCCTAGGCCGCTTCGCGTTATAGCTGCCAGCTTTGCTTTGCCTGGGCCGCTCCTATTGTGGAATTTTTTCCATCGATTTTTTGTGTGTGCCGGTCTCCTGTAGTCTTTAGAGCTGGTTGTCTTTTTTTTGAGCCATTCGCGTGCTTGTGCTGTGGAAACAAGGCGTCATGTCTTTCCATTTATTTTTGCCTCGTCGTTTTACTTTTTTTTTGTTTCATTATTTGTTTTAAATTATGAACTATTTTATACTCATGATCTTTTATCTTTTATTTATATTTATTTTTTCTTTTTTGTTCTTTTTTTAATTTATGAATTTTCACTCAGCCATCTTTTCTCTTTAAATGTCATGCAAATCTTGATCAAGAGTTGTTTTCTCACACGGGTATCGTGTCACGTCGTGGGTCTGGTGACTACTTGTCGGCCTTGCTCATCCAACTCAGTCACCCTAGTTTCTAATCGCCCCAGTTGCAAGACAACCATGTACTCACAACTCGGGAGGGTGTAGTTTTGTAATTGCCCTAGTTGCAAGTCAACCCTCAAGTCACAACTTGGGGGGTGTTGTTTATTGTTCTTGTTTCATAGTAGTTGCAATTAGACCCTCGACCAGCAACTAGGGGTTTCTGTCGGCCTAGTTGCAAGTCCACCCTCGTCTCGCAACTCAGGAGGGTGTTGTTTTGTTTTCACCACAGTTGCAAGTCCACCCCCGACTTGCAACTCGAGGGATGTAGTTTGCAATCGCCCCATTTGCAAGAAAACCATGTACTCACAACTCGGGAGGGTGTAGTTTTGTAGTTGCCCTTGTTGCAAGTCGACCCTCAACTCGCAACTCGGGGGTGTTGTTTTTTGTTCTTGTTTCATAGTAGTTGCAATTAGACCCTCGACCAGCAACTAGGGGTTTCTGTCGGCCTAGTTGCAAGTCCATCCTCGTCTCGCAACTCGGGAGGGTGTTGTTTTATTTTCACCACAGTTGCAAGTCCAACCCCGACTTGCAACTCGAGGGATGTAGTTTGCAATCGCCCCAGTTGCAAGTCCACCCCGACTTGCAACTCGAGGGATGTAGTTTGCAATTGCCCCAGTTGCAAGTCCACCCCCGTCTCGCAACTCGGGGAAGGTGTCTTTTGTTGTTTGTTTTCACCCCAATTGCAAGTCTACACCCGACTTGCAACTCGAGGGATGTAGTTTGTGTTGGGTTTCGTAGTAATTTCAAAAAATTTCCTACGCACATGCAAGATCATGTGATGCATAGCAACGAGGGGAGAGTATTGTCTACGTACCCAACGCAGACCGACTGCGGAAGCGATGACACGACGTAGAGGAAGTAGTCGTACGTCTTCTCGATCCAACCGATCAAGCACCGAAACTACGACACCTCCGAGTTCGAGCACACGTTCAGCTCGATGACGATCCCCGGACTCCGATCCAGCAAAGTGTCGGGGAAGAGTTTCGTCAGCACGACAGCGTGGTGACGATCTTGATGAACTACAGCAGCAGGGCTTCGCCTAAACTCCGCTACAGTATTATCGAGGAATATGGTGGCAGGGGGCACCGCACACGGCTAAGGAATCGATCACGTGGATCAACTTGTGTCAACTTGTGTGTTTAGAGGTGCCCCTGCCTCCGTATATAAAGGAGGAGAGGAGGGGAGGCTGGCCGGCCAAGAGGGGGAGGCGCAGGAGAGTCCTACTCCCTCTGGGAGTAGGATTCCCCCTCCAATCCTAGTCCAACTAGGATTCCTCGGAGGGGAAAAGAGGAGGAGGGGGCCGGCCACCTCTCCTAGTCCTAATAGGACTAGGGGAAGGGGGGGGCGCAGCCCAACTAGGGCAGCCCCTTCTCTTTTCCACTAAGGCCCACTATGGCCCAAATAGCTCCCGGGGGGTTCTGGTAACCCTCCCGGTATTCCGGTAAAATCCCGATTTCACCCGGAACACTTCCGATATCCAAATATAGGCTTCCAATATATCAATCTTTACGTCTCGACCATTTCGAGACTCCTCGTCATGTCCGTGATCACATCCGGGACTCCGAACAACCTTCGGTACATCAAAATGCATAAACTCATAATATAACTGTCATCGTAACCTTAAGCGTGCGGACCCTACGGGTTCGAGAACAATGTAGACATGACCGAGACACGTCTCCGGTCAATAACCAATAGCGGGACCTGGATGCCCATATTGGCTCCTACATATTCTACGAAGATCTTTATCGGTCAGACCGCATAACAACATACGTTGTTCTCTTTGTCATCGGTATGTTACTTGCCCGAGATTCGATCGTCGGTATCCAATACCTAGTTCAATCTCGTTACTGGCAAGTCTCTTTACTCGTTCCGTAATACATCATCTCACAACTAACATATTAGTTGTAATGCTTGCAAGGCTTATGTGATGTGTATTACCGAGAGGGCCCAGAGATACCTCTACGACAATCGGAGTGACAAATCCTAATCTTGAAATACGCCAACCCAACATCGACCATTGGAGACACCTGTAGTACTCCTTTATAATCACCCAGTTACGTTGTGACGTTTGGTAGTACCCAAAGTGTTCCTCCGGTAAACGGGAGTTGCATAATCTCATAGTCATAGGAACATGTATAAGTCATGAAGAAAGCAATAGCAACATACTAAACGATCGGGTGCTAAGCTAATGGAATGGGTCATGTCAATCAGATCATTCTACTAATGATGTGACCTCGTTAATCAAATAACAACTCATTGTTCATGGTTAGGAAACATAACCATCTTTGATTAACGAGCTAGTCAAGTAGTGGCATACTAGTGACACTTTGTTTGTCTATGTATTCACACATGTATTATGTTTCCGGTAAATACAATTCTAGAATGAATAATAAACATTTATCATGATTATAAGGAAATAAATAATAACTTTATTATTGCCTCTAGGGCATATTTCCTTCAGTTTGTAATCACCCCAATTGCAAGTCAATCGTGTACTCGCAACTTGGGAGGGTGTAGTTTTGTAGCCCTAGTTGCAAGTCCACCCTCGACTCGCAACTTGGGGGGTGTTGTTTTTTTGTTCTTGTTTCATAGTAGTTGCAATTAGACCTTCGACCTGCAACTAGGGGTTTCTATTGGCCAAGTCCACCCTCGACTCGCAACTCAGGAGGGTGTTGTTTTGTTTTCATCCCAGTTGCAAGTCCACCCCCGACTTGCAACTAGATATGTATTTTGTTTTTCATCCTAGTTGCAAATCCACGCTCGACACACAACTGGGCTTATAGTTTATTATTCTCCCAATTGCAAGCCCATCCTCGAATCGCAAATGATATATTAGTTTTGTGTAGTTGTCCGAGTTGCAAGTCCTCCCTCAACTTGCAAGCAGACTTGTAGTTTGTTTCGTCCCAATTGCACTTCCATCCTCTATCGGTTTTCTGGTTATTCTTTTGGTTTTTCCTATTTCTTTTTTTCTTTTTTTCTTCTTCTTTTGCTTCGCATTTTGTTTTATTTTTTTTGAACATTTTCAAATATATGATCAATTTTCAATTCATGAAAATTTTGGAGCTTTGTGATTTATTTATTTTGAATTGGCGAACATTTTTTAAATCCACGAACAATTTTTAACACTTTTGGATGCACGATCAATTGTTCTATGTGTTTAAAAAATTATTTAGTGTATATTATAAAAATGTTTAACCGTATATTTAAAAGGGTTCTATGTATATTAAAAAAGGTTAAGTTTGTATTTAAAAAATATTTAGTGTGTATTTGTGACGCCCCCGATTGTCACTAATCATGCACGCAAATGTGTACGATCAAGATCAGGGACTCACGGGAAGATATCACAACACAACTCTAAAACATAAATAAGTCATACAAGCATCATAATACAAGCCAGGGGCCTCGAGGGCTCGAATACAAGTGCTCGATCATAGACGAGTCAGCGGAAGCAACAATATCTGAGTATAGACATAAGTTAAACAAGTTTGCCTTAAGAAGGCTAGCACAAACTGGGATACAGATCGAAAGAGGCGCAGGCCTCCTGCCTGTGACCCTCCTAAACTACTCCTGGTCGTCGTCAGCGGGCTGCACGTAGTAGTAGGCGCCTCCAGTGTAGTAGGAGTCGTCATCGACGGTGGTGTCTGGCTCCAGGGCTCCAGCATCTGGTTGCGACAACCAGGTAGAAGGGAAAGGGGAAAAGAGGGAGAAAAGCAACCGTGAGTACTCATCCAAAGTACTCGCAAGCAAGGAGCTACACTATATATGCATGGGTATATGTGTAAAGGGCCATATCGGTGGACTGAACTGCGGAATGCCAGAATAAAAGGGGGATAGCTAATCCTGTCGAAGACTACGCTTCTGGCAGCCTCCGTCTTGCAGCATGTAGAAGAGGGTAGGTTGAAGTCCTCCAAGTAGCATCTCCAAGTAGCATCTCCAGGTAGCATCTCCAAGTAGCATCGCATAGCATAATCCTACCCAGCGATCCTCCCCTCGTCGCCCTGTGGAAAAGCGATCACCGGGTTGTCTGTGGAACTTGGAAGGGTGTGTTTTATTAAGTATCCGGTTCTAGTTGTCATAAGGTCAAGGTACAACTCCAAGTCGTCCTGTTACCGAAGATCACGGCTATTCGAATAGATTAACTTCCCTGCAGGGGTGCACCAACTTACCCAACACGCTCGATCCCATTTGGCCGGACACACTTTCCTAGGTCATGCCCGGCCTCGGAAGATCAACATGTCGCAGCCCCACCTAGACAAAACAGAGAGGCCAGCACGCCGGTCTAAACCTAAGCGCACAGGGGTCTGGGCCCATCGCCCATAGCACACCTGCACGTTGTGAGGGCGGCCGGAAGCAGACCTAGCCTAGCAGGCGTTCCAGTCCAATCCGGCGCGCGCCGCTCCGTCACTGACGTCTGAAGTGCTTCGGCTGATACCACGACGCCGAGTGCCCATATCTTTCCCACGTAGTTGGTTAGTGCGTATAGGCTCGTAGCCAACTCAGATCAAATACCAAGATCTCGTTAAGCGTGTTAAGTATCCGCGAACGCCGAACAGGGCCAGGCCCACCTCTCTCCTAGGCGGTCTCAACCTGCCCCGTCGCTCCGCCACAAAGATCCATCCAGAGGGCCGTCGGGACAAAGGTCCTTTCAGCCCCCAATCCGTGAATCACTCGCGGGTACTCTTCGAGCTGACCCGACTTTAGTCACCATCTGTATAGTATGTATGTATGAATAATATATACCTGTGATCACCTCCGAGTGATCACGGCCCAATAGTATAGCAAGGCAGACTGACAAGAATGTAGGGCCAATGGTGATAAACTAGCATCTTATACTATGCATTTAGGATTGCTAGTAAGGTATCAATGACTGTAGCAACAATGACAGGCTATGCATCAGAATAGGATTAACGGAAAGTAGTAACATGCTACACTACTCTAATGCAAGCAGTATAAAGGACAAAAGGCGATATCTGGTGA
>NC_041380.1:557934978-557935853 GCF_002162155.2 Triticum dicoccoides | reverse complement strand
GGGGGCTTGCCTGGTTGCTCTGGCAAGAGAGAGGGGTCGTCAACTCCGTAGTCGAACTGGGCAGCAGCAGCGTCGGTCTCGTAGTCTACCGGAGAGAAAAGGGGGGAAGAAACGATGAATACCATGTAAACAGATGCATATCGATGCATGACAAGACAAGTAACGATGCTAGGCGGGCCCTAACGTGGTATGAGGTGATGCCGGTTAAGGGGGGAAACATCCGGGAAAATATCCCCGGTGTTTCGTGTTTTCGGGCAGAGGAGCCGGAGGGGGAAAGTTGCGGGTTCGATAGGTTAGGGGTGTGTGGCGGACGAACGGACTGCGTATCCGGATTCGTCTCGCCGTTCTGAGCAACTTTCATGTTGAAAATATTTTAATCCGAGTTACGGATTAAAAGATATGATTTTCTAAAGATTTTATTAATT
The DNA here is from genome assembly GCF_002162155.2 of Triticum dicoccoides. Lineage (NCBI taxonomy): Eukaryota > Viridiplantae > Streptophyta > Magnoliopsida > Poales > Poaceae > Triticum > Triticum dicoccoides. Next base: position 557,935,428 of record NC_041380.1, on the reverse strand, counting down.
TCTGGAATTTAATTAATTATTTAATTAATTCTAAAAATGGATTTATGACGTCAGCATGATGTCATGCTGACATCAGCAGTCAACATAGTTGACTTGGTCAACCTGACATGTGGGTCCAGTGGGACCCACCTGTCATTCTCTGTTTAGGTTAATTACGGATTAGTTAATTTAATTACTATTTAATTAACCTAACTAGTTAATTAAAATAATTAAACCGGATTAATTAACTTAATTAATTCATTAGATAATTAATTAATTGATAATTAATTTTATTAATTCATTTTTTATTTTTATTTTTATTTTTAATGCTTTTTTTATAAAACGTTATGGGCATGGGGCCCATCTGTCATAGGCCCCAGGGGGGCTAGCGGTTGCTACGGGCGCTGGGTGCGGGCGTCGCCCGAACGGGCGCGTGCCCGAGGGGCGCTGGGCGCATGACGCGGCTAGGCG
>NC_041380.1:557926919-557934088 GCF_002162155.2 Triticum dicoccoides | reverse complement strand
GGTGGGGAGTGGGGGGAGGTTATGGGGCACGGGGTGGGCCGGTTGGGGCCAGTGGGGATTTGGGCCGGCCTAGTAGGCCGCTGGCTGGGCCGGGTGGTCCAGCGGGGGGGGGGGTGTTTCCTTTCTTTCTTTCTATTTATTTATTTACTTTTCTGTTTTAAATTAGTTTAAATTATTTAGACATTTTCTAAAAAAGTGTTTACTCCACCATAATTACCGATGTAATATTTGACAACCACCGAACTTTTTAGTTTTAATTTTTGAAAACTTTTATTGTTTGCTTGGTTTTAAATTTGAATTTGAACCGGTTTCGAACTACTGCGAGATTAGCAACGGTAATGGAGGTGACGTGGCATCATTAGCAGAGGTTTACTGTAGCTTAAATACCCGGGCGTTACAATTCTCCTCCACTACAAGAAATCTCGTCCCGAGATTTAAGAGGGGTGTAAGGGGGGAAGTTTGGTAACGAATCTAGCGGGTCTTCTCATCCTGGCTTGCTCTTCTCGAAGAGGCCGGTCCAATACATTGATGTCTTCATTTCGCTGCCTTAGGTCATCAAGATGAAGTCGGCGTCCTTTCTTCCGGAACTCCATCGTACTTACGAAAGAATAAAGGGTGGGCATACAGGGAGAACGGACCTCTGCAAGGTTAACTATCTGGTCGATAAGATCGGGGAAGGTGGCGGAAAGTAACTCTCGAATTGAAACTTAACGAATTATCGAGAGCAAAGTAAGAAAGTACCACGAGAAGTTCCAAGCGGGTAGGCAATCGTTCGGTGCCTGTTACAAGGCGTGAAAGGGGTTCAGAGCAACGGGAATAAGCATTGCGTCTGATACCAGAATAGATCACTAGGAAGGTGGCTCGTGATCTTTCATACGAAGCCAAGCGTGAGGATTAGCTTTAGGAACAGGGGTGTACAGGAGAGTCAGGTTTTGATCCTGTGGAACTGTGGGTTATGGGCCCACCATGTGGTTTAAAAGTAAGAAGGGTGATGATGTCTTGCACGATCATCTAAGTAAGGCATGTCAGAGGATAGCCCGTCAGTTATGTCGGCAACAACATCGGTACTTAGGGCGAGGGACGAAGAGAACCAATTCCTGCTCGTTGAACGAGGCGGACCAATAGGCAAAGTTCTCGTCCATCGATGGCTACCGGAATGTCATCAACAATAGTAACAGGGTTACACCAGACAAGATGGTACACCGAGGTGTTTACATAAGTAGGGATATTACTGCTTATATTATATAGATCACAAGAAGGTTTAAACAAACCAAAGGAAAGGAAAAGTGATTATTATGTTTAAACAGAACAATGGAAAGGAAAATGTGTTTAAACACATCTTTCAGGGGTAAATCCTTCCCAAGGACAAGCAGAGCAAGATATCCATGATAGGATATAAAGTAGAAAACCATTTAGGTAAGGGGGAAGGAATCTCATGATATTACCCATACAACGGTTTTAGGATAAGTGATAAATAAAATTTAGCATCGTGCTTCAAATGTTCCTGTTGAAAATCGGAGTACCATTGACATGCTTCGAGATAGCATTGACATGGTCTTCAGGTGAAGATCAGACTTTGGAAACACGAAGGATCCATCAAGAATAACTTGTAGAATAAGTCTTACAATTTCCTCATGGATGAATGGATAACCTTGCTGAAAAGGAATCTATAATGATAGGTCCTCCAGCCGGGGGGGGGGGGTGCTAGGCATGACATCATGTTACCGGGTCATCAAAGGATCAACATTATAACTCTTGGAAAGTTGTCCCAACCATCATATCTGGCCGAGATCCATATCCAATTGGTGTCATGATACCTCAGACTCAGGGGGGTCCGAGAGGAAAAGGTGCAACACAAATCGACGAAATGACATTGCAAGATTCTCGAGAAATGAACTATGGGAGCGGGTTTCTGAAGCAATAGTTCATCATTAAACCAAGGAGGGGATGAGAAGGTGGTTGATGGGCTCAGCGACAATTCATCGAGAATTCCAAACGGATGGATTTCCACGATAATGTGAACAAGAAGATGACATTTGTTAGATCAAATGATATAATGGGATATGCTCGAGGAAAACATACATAATTAAACATTGGTTGAACGATGCACTCGAAATATGGGTTGGGTTGCACGGTCAATGTTAGAATGGTGATTCAATTATCGAAAGACTTAGATTGAACTATCGCCCATTCACTTCAAAGCAATAGGGTTGCTAGAAGTTTTGAATTCACACGTCATAGCTCAATTGTCGGTATTCCGGTTGAAAGCAATACGGGGACCAAGGAATGAACGAAGATGGCAAGAAGTATTATGATATCAAGAATTCTTAAGAGGTGGTGAAATTCTCACCACATTCTTGACAAAAAGAGATGGTAATACTTCCGAGGTAAGGAAGATCAACTGCTGGGTAGCAGGGATCTCAAGGTTTACACAAAACACGAACAAGTTTGTGTTGGAGGGAAGGCAATAAGTGGTCGATGATAACACAACTCATCGAGGGCAAGGATGGTATTTCTCATCATGAACTCAATTGATATCCTGGAAGAGCTCATAAGGTTGATGATGATCACGACACATTTGTCGATTCATGAAGATGTAATCAATCAGCGACGACATCAAGTCAAAGGAATGATGAAGTGGAAGGTTATTGGAACCATGGGTAGGACACAAACTTGATATCAAGCTTGTTGTCCAAGGCGAACTGATATGATGAGGAAGATCGACGTAAGCTTAGCTCATCGTCGAAAATTTTGTGCTCCGGGAAGAAGGACCAGGTAGCACAGTTAGAAGTTTGCACGATAATGATATAGCCGATAAGGCTAGGAATGACTTGAAGGATTATTAAACTCGTAAGCAACGAGAATTACTTAGATTTATTGAATCGGAGTGCGGAATCGGTTCACTTATCGATGTTCTCGGTTGACGACAACCCAAAACCCAGGAAAATTGGAATCGGTGAGAGATAACAATTGATGAAGAACCCTTAAGAAGTTATGTAGTTCCCTGATATTCTTGCGGTACCAGAGGGTATACTCAAGGGTAGAGCGGGATAGAGGTTGGACAAGTGAAATCATTTGCAGAAGGCAAGCACTTAAACTTGTCCAAGAAATGGGATCAAAGAAGAACAATATGGTCGAAACCACGGTCGCAAAAGACCAAGCATAGATAAGAGAAGAAGTTATAACAAGGGGATTATTATTACTACGAGAAGCTTCCATGATAAGTTCCACCTCGGGTCCATGGGTATGAACACAAAGTTCAAGGTCGACTCCCACTTCTCCAAAGCATAACCTTACATTCACTTATCGTTTCGATAATGGCATTAGTGTTGAAAGTTTTACCTGGTGAAATACCAGATGAGTATGACCCGTGAAAACTTCCGAGTTTCCACATAGTAAGGAAGGCATAGGTTCAACCCATCAGGGCATCTTACGAACATATACCACAAACTTCGGGGTAAATAATACAAGCTCGAAAGTAGAGCATTGTTCAAAAGCAGATGATACAATTTACCAAAGGCATTATATACCCGTGGAAAGGCTCTCAAGGTTATTCAATATGAAGGATACTGTCGGATAAAATCCAACAAAGGAACCGATGGTCCACAAGGGATCTGATGTGAGCATCGGTACTCAACCAGAGGAAGAAGAATGCACGGGCATCATATTATAGAACATCGGAATAATTCGATGCTTAGATAATAAAGGAATTTCGATTTCCAAAACAAAGGATCAGAAGCAGTCGCTCTGATCAAGGATGGATAAGTTGGATATACCAGAGGCACAATTGACGACAAATAGTTTGGTCGAGAACCAGCTCATGTTCAAAAATGATGTCTGAGCCGGAAGGATAATTTAGAAAGGTTGATAGATGATTGTGTGCATTCGCACACATGCTGAATCAATAGGATCAAAATGACGGTGCCTAAGGTTACTAACGAATATTGCCAGACATAAGGAAAGCATCCATCATGCAAGTAGACAAGTATGACAGAGCAATAAGCTACTAAGGATTTTTGGAGGATCGAATAGTATTTCAAAGACCATTGTGAAACACATGAACAATTGTGGGATGAGCGGATACTCGATAAGTGCGAGAATTATCCATAGGGGTATTCAGGTGACAAAGAACAGCAAGGCGGTAAGCTCAAAGGATTATCGAAACAACGACGAGTGTTTCGAGGTATCTGGTAATAACAAGACCAACTGGGGATGAATGTAAGAATAACAACTGCAAGTAGTTATCCATAAGGGTTGATGGTGGAAGGGGAATTGCAAATGCGATGAACATAAGTTCTCGGGTTAACAGCGAAGAGTATCTTCAGGGTCTTCACGTGCCGCAGACGATCATCATTAATAAGGGGCTCTCCGGGTGAAAGTGATAACGAGATCCTGATGTTAGATTTAGCAAAAATCATTTAACCCGAATAGAAGAGAGATCAGAGTCCTAGAGTATAGGTCGAGGAATAAAAGATCCTAATACCACCCAATGGCGAAGTGGGCCCGTAAGGCACACAACCAAGTTAGTAAAAGTTTTGCAATGACTAGACTCAACTTCGGCCAAGGAGTTGGAAAGGGGGATTCCTACAGGCAGTCGGCTCTCATACCAACTTGTGACGCCCCCGATTGTCACTAATCATGCACGCAAATGTGTACGATCAAGATCAGGAACTCACGGGAAGATATCAGAACACAACTCTAAAACATAAATAAGTCATACAAGCATCATAATACAAGCCAGGGGCCTCGAGGGCTCGAATACAAGTGCTCGATCATAGACGAGTCAGCGTAAGCAACAATATCTGAGTACAGACATAAGTTAAACAAGTTTGCCTTAAGAAGGCTAGCACAAACTGGGATACAGATCGAAAGAGGCGCAGACATCCTGCCTGGGACCCTCCTAAACTACTCCTGGTCGTCGTCAGCGGGCTGCACGTAGTAGTAGGAGTCGTCGTCGACGGTGGCGTCTGGCTCCAGGGCTCCAGCATCTGGTTGCGACAACCAGGTAGAAGGGAAAGGGGAAAAGAGGGAGAAAAGCAACCGTGAGTACTCATCCAAAGTACTCGCAAGCAAGGAGCTACACTACATATGCATGGGTATATGTGTAAAGGGCCATATCGGTGGACCAAACTGCGGAATGCCAGAATAAAAGGGGGATAGCTAATCCTGTCGAAGACTATGCTTCTGGCAGCCTCCGTCTTGCAGCATGTAGAAGAGGGTAGGTTGAAGTCCTCCAAGTAGCATCTCCAAGTAGCATCTCCAGGTAGCATCTCCAAGTAGCATCGCATAGCATAATCCTACCCGGCGATCCTCCCCTCATCGCCCTGTGGAAAAGCGGTCACCGGGTTGTCTGTGGAACTTGGAAGGGTGTGTTTTATTAAGTATCCGGTTCTAGTTGTCATAAGGTCAAGGTACAACTCCAAGTCGTCCTGTTACCGAAGATCACGGCTATTCGAATAGATTAACTTCCCTGCAGGGGTGCACCAACTTACCCAACACGCTCGATCCCATTTGGCCGGACACACTTTCCTGGGTCATGCCCGGCCTCGGAAGATCAACACGTCGCAGCCCCACCTAGACAAAACAGAGAGGCCAGCACGCCGGTCTAAACCTAAGCGCACAGGGGTCTGGGCCCATCGCCCATAGCACACCTGCACGTTGCGAGGGCGGCCGGAAGCAGACCTAGCCTAGCAGGCGTTCCAGTCCAATCCGGCGCGCGCCGCTCCGTCGCTGACGTCTGAAGTGCTTCGGCTGATACCACGACGCCGAGTGCCCATATCTTTTCCACGTAGTTGGTTAGTGCGTATAGGCTCGTAGCCAACTCAGATCAAATACCAAGATCTCGTTAAGCGTGTTAAGTATCCGCGAACGCCGAACAGGGCCAGGCCCACCTCTCTCCTAGGCGGTCTCAACCTGCCCCGTCGCTCCGCCACAAAGATCTATCCAGAGGGCCGTCGGGACAAAGGTCCTTTCAGCCCCCAATCCGTGAATCACTCACGGGTACTCTTCGAGCTGACCCGACTTTAGTCAACATCTGTATAGTATGTATGTATGAATAATATATACCCGTGATCACCTCCGAGTGATCACGGCCAATAGTATAGCAAGGCAGACTGACAAGAATGTAGGGCCAATGGTGATAAACTAGCATCCTATACTAAGCATTTAGGATTGCTTGTAAGGTATCAATGACTGTAGCAACAATGACAGGCTATGCATCAGAATAAGATTAACCGAAAGTAGTAACATGCTACACTACTCTAATGCAAGCAGTATAAAGGAGAATAGGCGATATCTGGTGTTCAAGTGGGGGCTTGCCTGGTTGCTCTGGCAAGAGAGAGGGGTCGTCAACTCCGTAGTCGAACTGGGCAGCAGCAGGTCGGTCTCGTAGTCTACCGGAGAGAAAAGGGGGGGGAAGAAACGATGAATACCATGTAAACAGATGCATATCGATGCATGACAAGACAAGTAACGATGCTAGGCGGGCCCTAACGTGGTATGAGGTGATGCCGGTTAAGGGGGGAAACATCCGGGAAAATATCCCCGGTGTTTCGTGTTTTCGGGCAGAGGAGCCGGAGGGGGAAAGTTGCGGGTTCGATAGGTTAGGGGTGTGTGGCGGACGAACGAACTGCGTATCCGGATTCGTCTCGCCGTTCTGAGCAACTTTCATGTTGAAAATATTTTAATCCGAGTTACGGATTAAAAGATATGATTTTCTAAAGATTTCATTAATTTCTGGAATTTAATTAATTATTTAATTAATTCGAAAAATGGATTTATGACGTCATGCTGACGTCAGGAGTTGACTTGGTCAACCTGACATGTGGGTCCAGTGGGACCCACCTGTCATTCTCTGTTTAGGTTAATTACGGATTAGTTAATTTAATTACTATTTAATTAACCTAACTAGTTAATTAAATTAATTAAACCGGATTAATTAACTAAATTAATTCATTAGATAATTAATTAATTAATAATTAATTTTATTAAATCATTTTTATTTTTTATTTTTATTTTTAATTCTTTTTTTATAAAACATTATGGGCATGGGGCCCATCTGTCATAGGCCCCAAGGGGGGGGGGGCTAGCGGTTGCTACGGGCGCTGGGTGCGGGCGTCGCCCGAACGGGCGCGTGCCCGAGGGGCGCTGGGCGCACGACGCGGCTAGGC
>NC_041380.1:557923165-557926161 GCF_002162155.2 Triticum dicoccoides | reverse complement strand
CTTTTCTGTTTTAAATCAGTTTAAAGTATTTAGACATTTTCTATAAATGTGTCTACTTCATCATAATTACCGATGTAATATTTGACAACCACCGAACTTTTTAGTTTTAATTTTTGAAAACTTTTATTGTTTGCTTGGTTTTAAATTTGAATTCGAACCGGTTTCGATCTACTGCGAGATTAGCAACAGTAATGAAGGTGACGTGGCATCATTAGCAGAGGTTTACTGTAGCTTAAATACCCGGGCGTCACCGTATTAAAAAAGCTTAGTGAATATAATTTAAAAGGCTCATTGTATATAAAAAAGTTCACTGTATATTAAAAATGTATATTACCACAAATTCGTGAACATATTTCTGATTTTTTAGTCAAACTTTGTCTTTTACTGAAAATTAATGCATAAAATATAAAGAGTGGAACGGGAAAGCAAAAACCAAAGGGCAAAAAAAATATATTCATTTATAGCCTATTAGAAGCTAGCGATCAGAGACACGCCGCTAAAAAGTGGGCAATAAAACGCAAAAACTAACTAATCGATGGTAGAGCTAATTTGTTTTCACTGATATACATCTGATCACTTGCTTTTCCTGGAAAAGAAAATCTGATCCTTAGCTTCGAGTAGTGACACAACACAACTTATCAAGGTGCTTGCTGCTTCTCCCTACGTCGCCAACCGATCTAATATGATCTATTGATGTACCATGCACGCACAGGGAGAGACACATGTAATAAGAAGGAATCTTCGGCTGGCTGATGCACAACGTAAAAAGCTAGCCTCACTACGAGCTGTCGGACGTATAGGCTGGCCCATCGAGGCGGACGTGAGCACGAAACAAATCAAAATCGTAGACAAATCAAAATCGAACAAATAAACAATAAAAAGGCGGCGATGACATCATACTTAGATGTCTCACATCTAGATGTAATATAGACGGACCCATAATGAAAAGTACTACTCCAGCAGATTACTTAATTGTCAAGCCCGTTTGTACCTTCCCGTTTGAGCCTGGGCAAGACGACCTGGACGCGAGTGATTAGACACGGTTTTTGCCTTTTCCGACTCGTAAACGAGATTAATTAACGCGGATGAGAATAGGCGGAGCGCTAAGCTTGGTCAAGCCCCGTCCGCGCGTCCCCACTCACATGCTCGTCCATCCATGGCCACAGGAGGACGGCGCCGCCGCGAGCGCGTGCCGATACGCGAAGCAGCTTGCTTCCCACGCCTTTTCGCTTCTGGATTTCCTTTCCTAATCCCAGCACACGCCACATGTTCTAAATTTTTCTTCTCCCATGTACAGAGCCTTCCTTTCTTCCCCTCCCACCCCCTCAACCTATATATACGCACAACCGACAAAAAAAGGAATCGAACTCATCAACAATTCATTCAGCTTGGGCACCAGCAAGCTCCACAAGACCACAACAGAGTACCAACAGAATCCACAGCAATCCCAATTCCCAACACAGATTACACAAGAGAAGACGCCGATGTCCGTGAGCAAGCAATGGACGCGGAGGTGGCTCGCGGAGTGGAGCAGGGCCCCGCGGCCGACGTCTGGGCGCTCGGCTGCACGATCGTAGAAATGGCCACCGGCCGCGCGCCGTGGAGCGGCATGGGCGGCGACGGTCTGGCCGCGCTGCATCGGATCGGGTACACGGAGGCCGTCCCGGAGGTGCCTCAATGGTTGTCCGCGGACGCGAAGGACTTCTTGGCCAGGTGCCTTGTCAGGCAGGCCGGCGACCGGTGCACCGTGTCGCAGCTCCTGGAGCACCCGTTCTTGGCCTCCGCCGGCATCGTCGACGCGAAGCCGCAAGCCGTGGAGAGCAAAAGCAGATGGGTGTCGCCGAAGACCACGCTGGACGCGGCATTCTGGGAGTCGGAGTCAGACACCGAGGAGGCGGAGCACGAGAGCACGGCCGAGATGAGAATGAGAGCATTGGCCCGCCCTGCATCGGCGCTCCCGGACTGGGACTCGGACGAGGGATGGATCGATGTGCTCTCCGGGCCATCGGAAGCAGTTCCGGTGCCGGCCGAGGAGACGGCTGAACTGGACGACGCGATCACACCATGTGGAGAAGAGTCCGGCGTTCTCGACGCCATACTCGTGCAGTATAGCAGCTTCGTCAACGCGGGAGAGGGCTACGATGATTCAGTCCAGCAAAGTTGCAGTACGAGGCATCAGTCTCTGGAGGATTCAGTTTCTCACGAGTTATCATGTACTCCTACTAAATTGTTGTTTTGCAACAAAAATGCTAATGCAATTGATTTCGTTCCTGCACATGCTTGCACTGCTCCTCTTTTTCACCGATCACACGATACGAGTGGGCTCTTTGGGGAGACTTAAGATGTTAATAATTCTCTTAAAAATATAACTAATTAATAGTACCACATTGTTAGATACTCTGCATAAATCTAGGCACAAGTGCGAGTGCATTAGAAGAACGTTGTGTACCGAACCGAGCAAACGAGGTCGTCTACTTTTCCTCATATTCTTATCCTTTCACTCTAAAACTCATACACTTTTCTCTCATCTCGTTGTGATAGTGAGAACGATGCCGGAGACCGAGCACCGCTTGCTCGCACGCGCCGCCACGGGCTTCGAGGTCGCCTCCCTCCGCGCACTCCTTGCCGGCACCGACCACCAGGCTGTGACCCTTTGGGTCTGCGCCAACCGGCTTGAAGTGCCATACGTTGTGGGCGGAGGCCGAGTGCCGCCACAGCGGGCATCGAGGCTACCTCTTTACGTGCAGTCCTTGACGCCGTGCTCCAGATGAAGACAGACAACGACGACAACGCCAACCAAGGGGAGTCTTCGTCGACTCCCCTCAACCCCACCCCCCACCCCATGCGTCGCGACATCATTCAAACTGTTTAACCAGCCAACTGAACAAAATGCGAAGCTATATGAAGTGACAATGACTGTATAATCACAACAATCCTATATAGTGAAAATATTCTTGAGTACAATGATCAAAATGAGCGTACGCGAAAAATTGAAT
>NC_041380.1:557899534-557922886 GCF_002162155.2 Triticum dicoccoides | reverse complement strand
AGAGAGAGAGAGAGAGAGAGAGAGAGAGAGAGAGAGAGAGCCAACTCGCGCGCATCGCCACTTGCGTGTCCACTTGGACCAACCTCACCGCTGAAGCTGCTCACCGCCTCCCGCCACGGATTGCAGGAAGGCGGGCCATGGAGGCGCAGCACCCCGATAATCATGTTTTCTACCCCTCGTGGCTCATGTGATTCTCGCCGACACCCCGCATGCAGCAGTGCTCATCACCGGGCGCAACTCCGCCGGCGACGGTCTCAGCATCCGTGGAATTTGTCCGGCTGCATTATGTTTTCGTCCGGTTTACATGAAAATCGCTCGGTTTACATCTATTTTGTTCAGTTATTGAAATCCAGTTTGAAATGCATGTGTATGACTTTGGATGGCCGGCTCTTGCATCTGTGTCCGCGGACGGATGCGGTGTCCGATTTAAGAGTCGGCGTTGAAGATGCCATTATCCAACATCCCAACTTGCAAGCAACACTTATGCCAATCGAAAGAATCATCTAAGAGTCGGCCAAAAGACCATACCTTAGTACGTTTTCATCCCATCAGACGATATCCCCCAATCACACTAATGCCAGCACAATAACATATCGAGTCAAAAGAAGTTCGACTCCATGAAATATATAGAGGCTAGTCCTAAAAATGCCCCGTCTCTTCAGCTGGGCAACCTCTTCCGAGATTAAACTACGTACTCCCGAAGCTCATAGTTAAATGTCAACGATACACGGTAGCTGCCTCGAGATCAAAGTTCACACCCCATTTTCTGTTTCCTGGAACACAAAGCAAAGTAAAGCGCGCTCAGACCTTTTCTTTTGAATGCACACAATTGGCAAGCAACAGGGGTTTGACATCCCTCCCACAGTGCACGGAGCAATTCTTCTTTCTGGAGATTCGATGTACTGAGCTCGAAATGAGATACTCCGTGAAAGCCCTGGGCACGCAGGCAAATAGTTGCTGGATGTTGGACCCAACGCATGCAATGCCACTTGAGGCAAGGGGTAGGCTTCACCGCATCATCTTTACTCAAGCTTATCCCCTAATTCGTGTCCTTTGCTTTTATATCTGCTGGAAATCCTCTGAATCTCGCACACCATACCATTATAGTCGGCCGTCAACTGCACAACGGCCGGTGTTGAACAAGGTCAAAGGGCCGCCACCTGCTGCAGCTAGAGTTGGGGCCTTTTCCAACGGAAAAGCAAAGTCTCCTCGCCTTTTGGCTTGACCTCAACAGGCGCCAGAAAGAAGATCAGTAGCATCGACAAAATGGAAAGCCGAGTTAATTAGTGTTAGTACTTGGCGGCCGGCAGTCGGCACTTGGAGTGCTAAGTTAATTAGTGATAATTTACTTGTTCAGTCGTTAATTTCCGGTAATATACGATCATGACTGCTCCTTGGGGTGGAGGCTGACTTGTGTGCATTTTTTGGCGGTCGGCAGTGGAAACGGTGGAGCACTAGTATTTATTTATTCTGAAGAAGGAGGCGAGCTTTGCCTCTCTTTCTTTTAATGTTCTGGAGGTTAGGCAATTGGTGCTAATCTGTTTATGCAATCATTGATTGACGGCAGACTGAAGCCAAGTTTTGAAGTAGTAGTACTACCACAGTGAAGGCTGACTTGTGTGGCTGTGTTACTTGGGGTGCACTTTCGGACGTGGAGTTCATGTGCAGCAGCCGTCGGATGAACGCCGCCGTTCCTTTTTCGCGTCTGTCTGTCAGCCAGATCTGACGCGTCTACGGACGACTGGCACAAGCCACAGCCGGTGGTGGAATAATTTTGCGGTTTTCAATTGCACCATCATATTCATAGCCCTTGTGGTGTGCGCTGCTTTCTTGTTGAGTTGGAGAAAAATGGACGGCCAGCCAAGCTCTTTACTTGGCTCCATGGTGAAGTGAAATGGAACGGAATCCATCCAGTCCAGGGGCGGCGACGTGCTCTGCTCACGCTGGCCAAGCAAGCAAAGCAAAAGCAACCCATCCGGCCTGCTCACGCGACGATCTGCGTACCGGCGTATCCGTCCTTTGGGTTTCGGCGCCGCAAAAGTAGGCACATCCACCACTTGGCGAGATCGATCGGCCTGGGCCAGCACCCGCCCTGCCCACGCGCGATGCCACTTGTCTGCGGCTCGACGTGGCCGATGCGATTTGAGCTGAGCGGTGCAGCAGCCGGCGTCGAGGACGTCCCGCCCCGTCGCGTGTGCGTGCGGCGGCCAGTGAAGTGAACGTGCCCGGGCATGTTGGTCGAATATTCCCAGCCATTTCCTATTCCTATGTGCGGAAGTGGAGACGCGGAATTTTCTCTCCGGTAGAGGTAGTGGAGACGCCCACGGCTGACTCTGAGGCCTCTCGCCGTGAGCTTTCCCGGTGAATTGGAGTGCTCCTGAATCGTAACCAGCGGTGAGATTCGAGGGTAACGAGTTGTTGTTGTAACCAGCTGTGAATTATACCCGGCGGTAAAAGCGAATTGCTGCTGCTGCTGCTGCTTCGTTCAGTGCTACGTACTTCCATCAGAGTATTGGGTTTAGATCGATGTTGAGTGCGGACGCACTCCAAACACTGGCGGCGCAGCACCGTACTGTCTGTACAGTAGTGGACTTGGCCAAGGCCAACCACAGTGCCAAAGTACCAATCGACAATCGTGGAGAGGAGACCCAACTAACTGGCCAACTCCGTTGAGGTGCAGCCGCTGACTTGTACCGCTGATCCGTTTAATCTAGAACCCAACGCACTGCTCCGTTTCATACGGTCCGTCTCGCAACGACCGACCAAGACTTTGTCGACTGCCGCTGTACGTACTAGCGAGTTGGTTTCTCACCCGGGATAGAATGCGATAGATTTCACACGGTTTTTGCCTTTTCCGGCTCCGCCACCAGATTAATTGACGCGGGTAGTAAGAATAGGCGGAGCTCTAAGCTTGGTCAGGTCAAGCCCGGCACAGGCCTCGCGTTCCCACTCACCCCCTTTTCGCCTGGATTTCCATGTCCCCGCACACGCCCTCCACGTTCTAAACTTGCAATCTCCTCAACTTTTCCTCTCCACAAGTACACAGCCAAAGCCTTCCTTTCCCCCCCTCCTCCCACGCCCTATATATACGCACGCCCGACAAAAACAGAGAACCCATCAGCAATTCAGCAAGCTCGACAACAGAGAGTACCAACAGCAACAGAAACCACCACCATCCCAATTCCCAACGCACACAAGATGGCCATGTCCGTGGGCAAGCAATGGACGCGGGTGCGCACGCTCGGCCGCGGCGCCTCGGGGGCCGAGGTCTTCCTCGCCGCGGACGACGTCTCCGGGGAGCTCTTCGCGGTCAAGTCCGCCGCGGGGGCGACCTGTGCGGCGGCGCTGAGGAGGGAGCAGTGCGTGATGGCCGGCCTGCGATCACAGCGCGTCGTCTCCTGCATCGGCGGCCGCGGCGCCCGCGACGGCTCCTACCACCTCTTCCTCGAGTTCGCCCCCGGCGGCTCGCTGGCGGACCATCTGGAAAGCGGGCTTGACGAGCGTGCCATCTGCGGCTACGCGGCCGACGTGGCGGCCGGGCTCGCGTACCTCCATGGCGCCGGGATGGTGCACGGGGACGTCAAGGCGAGGAACGTCGTGATCGGCGCCGACGGCCGCGCCAAGCTCGCCGATTTCGGGTGCTCGAGGAAGGCGGGCGCTGACGTGCCAATCATCGGCGGCACGCCGGCGTTCATGGCACCGGAGGTGGCGCGCGGCGAGGAGCAGGGCCCCGCGGCCGACGTCTGGGCACTCGGCTGCATGGTTGTCGAGATGGCCACTGGACGCGCGCCCTGGAGCGGCATGGACGGCGACGCGCTCGGGGCGCTGCACCGGATCGGCTACACGGAGGCCGTGCCCGAGGTTCCGAAATGGCTGTCCGCCGACGCCAAGGACTTCTTGGCCAGATGCCTTGTCAGGCAAGCCAGCGATCGGTGCACGTCGGCGCAGCTGCTGGAGCACCCGTTCTTGGCTTCCGCCGACGTCGAGGCGAAGCCGGAAGCCGTCGAGAGCAAAAGCAAATGGGTGTCGCCGAAGAGCACGCTGGACGCGGCATTCTGGGAGTCGGAGTCCGACGCCGACGAGGCGGAGCACGACAGCACGGCAGAGATGAGGATCATGGCATTGGCTTGCTCCGCGTCGGCGCTCCCGGACTGGGACTCTGACGAGGGATGGATCGATGTGCTCTCCGCGCCAATCGAAGCACCAGACGCAGTGACCGAGGAGAAGATCGACCTGGACGACGACGCTATCACAACTGAAGAACCCAGCGGCGCAGGGTCCGGGGTTCTCGCCCTTATTACCGTGGACGTGGAGTGCATCGACGATGGCGGCGCCGTCGTCGGAGCGGGAGCGGGAGATGCATATGATGATGATTCACTCGGGCACAGTAGTAGGCATCGGTCTTTGAATGCTGTAGCTTCTCACCAGTTAGTACCATGTAAATTGTTGCTCTGCAACAGAAAGACAAATGCAACTGATTTCGTTCTTGCACGAGCACTCAGTTTCATACCGATCTCTGTTTCTCCGCTCATGCTTTGCTTCCTCTCCCCCGATCGTGACACGTTGGATTAGGCGGAAGAAATTTAGCGTGAATTCACAAGCTCGCCGGCCATCGGCCACGCCGCACACCGAAGCTTCCACCGCGAAAAGGATCGAGTCGACGCGGAAAGCGCGGTGTCACAGCAGCACACGCACTAGAAACCAGAGATCCTTGAGAAAGTACTACACTAGCGCGCGGCCAGTCAAAAACTATTTTGTTGGGCTACGTGGGTCCAGCAGAGTCGACGAGCCGACCAGTGAAAGCGAAACCTTTTCAAGTAAGAGTTGCGTCCAGAGATTGCTTCGCCAGGTGGAGATGCATCCAGCAACGACCGCCCTCCTCCCACGGTGTCCCCTCGCCGCTCTAGGAGTGGAAATGGATAAAATTGGTCTTTATCTAAAACTTCAATACAAAATGACCACAATCTAAAAACATTTCATGAAATTACCCTTTTTGCATCACGCCCGGGGCTGGCGCCCTAGCTCGGCGCGCCATTCTTTCTAGTATGGCGCCCTAGCCCCGGACGTCATGTAAAAAATGGCCATCTCATGAAAAAAAATTAGATTGGGGCCATCTTGATTGAAGTTTCAGATAAGGGTCAGTTTTGTCCATTTTCATGCTCTACGACGCACTCGTCGTGCACTTCTAGGTTGCGTGTCAGCTGCGTGCCGGCGCATTCGCACGATGCTCTCCGTTCTTCCAAGCATGTTTCTAGATTGGTAAAAACTGGCACGCTCATCCTAATCTGTTTAATTCCTTTTACTCCAATATTAGGATTTTTATATAATTAAAACCATTAAGCGTCAGGAGAAGGACAGCCAATCAACTATGCCACGTGGTGCAAGTTGATTGGCTGCAGTAAGAAAGTTTTTGAAATAATATTACTTTTAGATGTTGATGCGATTTTTTTTGAAATGTCTTTTTAGATGAAGGTGAGGACCCTACATATTTTTTAAATGGAGGATTATGCAAAGTAATGCTAGATTACGTGGTAATCTTTTTTCTTTTTTTCCTTTTTACTTTCTTTCAGATCTAGGTGAGGATTTTCTTCAGATGTTTTTTTAGACAAATGAGAGGACTCTATGTATCTTTTAAATGAAAACATGCACATAGCTTGCTCTCAAGCGGCGCCATAAGGTGGCGCCTCAACTGCAACCATAAG
The DNA here is from genome assembly GCF_002162155.2 of Triticum dicoccoides. NCBI lineage: Eukaryota > Viridiplantae > Streptophyta > Magnoliopsida > Poales > Poaceae > Triticum > Triticum dicoccoides. Next base: position 557,917,184 of record NC_041380.1, on the reverse strand, counting down.
GGGTGCCCAGATGCACTCAAACCTAGCGCACGAGAGCCATGAGCTGCCTCGTGTCGTGGTGGTACCATGTCCAGCATGCACGTATATCATACAAACTGAACTAAAACTAATTTATATTTTTTATTTGTCGATTTGTGATGGGCTGAATCATTTTTGTTAGGACTTGACACAGCTCTCGCGTCACCCCCTCACGGGCGGCACGGGAGGCCTCAACCTAGCCGTGAGCGACCTCCAGCGACTCGTCTTCCCTCCGTCGCCGTTGGTGGCGCCACAATGGCGACAATAGAGGGCCTCTCCTCTCTCTCCCAGATCTACGGGCGATGCGTAGATCCGTGGGGTGCGTCCCTCACGTGTAGGCCTTGAGGGAGATACAAGTTATTATAAAATTCTAGAACCACCGAGTTCACTTCTTTAAAACTTCGATGTCGGAACAACGACAATCGTTATGCAATGAAGCGAGGAGAGGGACACACAACGACTAGTTTGTTATGCTAACATGGGCGTGGGATGAGAGATGGAGGGGATGGTCGTGCCGCAAAGTAAGAGAGGAACCAATGCAAGGGGGTGAGAGAGGAACATGCCAGAGTGGGGCGCGAGAGAAAACACGAGCTATCATGCGAGAGGGGGCGCGAGAAGCATCGGACGACTCCAGAGGAGACTAATACGTTTCCAACGTATCTATAATTTTTTATTGTTTCATGCTATATTATATTTTGTTTTGGACATTATTAGGCTTTATTATACACTATTATATTATTTTTGGGACTAGCCCATTAACCAGAGGCCCAACCCAGAATTGCTGTTTTTTGGCCTATTCTAGGGTTTCGCAGAAAAAGAATATCAAACGGAGTCCAAACGGAATGAAACCTTCGGGAACGTGATTTTCGAAACGAACATGATCCAGAGGACTTGGACCCTACGTCAAGACATCAACTAGGAGGCCACGAGGTAGGGGGGCGCGCCCTCCACCCTCGTGGCCCCCCTGTTGCTCCACTGACGTACTCCTTCCTCCTATATATACCTACGTACCCTTAAACTACCTGATACGGAGCCAAAACCCTAATTCCACCGCCGTAACTTTCTGTATCCACGAGATCCCATCTTGGGGCCTGTTTCGGAGCTCCACCGGAGGGGGCATCGATCACGGAGGGCTTCTACATCAACACCATAGCCCTTCTGATGAAGTGTGAGTACTTTACCTCAGACCTTCGCGTCCATAGTTATTAGCTAGATGGCTTCTTCTCTCTTTTTGGATCTCAATACAAAGTTCTCCCCCTCTCTTGTGGAGATCTATTCGATGTAATCTTCTTTTGCGATGTGTTTGTTGAGATCGATGAATTGTGGGTTTATGATCAAGTTTATCTATGAACAATATTTGAATCTTCTCTGAATTATTTTATGTATGATTGGTTATCTTTGCAAGTATGTTCGAATTATCAGTTTGGTTTGGCCTACTAGATGATCTTTCTTGCAATGGGAGAAGTGCTTAGCTTTGGGTTCAATCTTGCGGTGTCCTTTTCCAGTGACAGTAGGGGCAGCAAGGCACGTATTGTATTGTTGCCATCGAGGATAAGAAGATGTGGTTTATATCATATTGCATGAGTTTATCCCTCTACATCATGTCATCTTGCTTAAAGCGTTGCTCTGTTCTCTTGAACGTAATACTCTAGATGCATGCTGGATAGCGGTCGATGTGTGGAGTAATAGTAGTAGATGCAGGCAGGAGTCAGTCTACTTGTCTCGGACGTATTGCCTATATACATGATCATACCTAGATATTCTCATAACTATGCTCAATTCTGTCAATTGCTCAACAGTAATTTGTTTACCCACCGTGAATACTTATGCTCTTGAGAGAAGCCACTAGTGAAACCTATGGCCCCCGAGTCTATCTTCCATCATATTAATATTCCAATACTTAGTTATTTCCTTTGCCATTTATTTTATGTTGCATCTTCATCATAAAAATACCAAAAATATTATCTTATCATATCTATGAGATCTCACTCTCGTAAGTGACCGTGTAGGGATTGACAACCCCTTATCGCGTTGGTTGCGAGGATTTATTTGTTTGTGTAGGTGCGAGGGACTCGTGCGTGGCCTCCTACAGGATTGATACCTTGGTTCTCAAAAACTGAGGGAAATACTTACGCTACTTTGCTGCATCACCCTTACCTCTTCAAGGGAAAACCAACAAGTGCTCAAGAGGTAGCAAGAAGGATTTCTGGCGCCGTTGCCGGGGAGGTCTACGCAAAAGTCAACATACCAAGTACACATCACAAATCCTTATCTCCCGCATTACATTATTTGCCATTTGCCTCTCGTTTTCCTCTCCCCCACTTCACTCTTGCCGTTTTATTCGCCCTCTCTCTCTCTCCATTCTCCCTCTCTTTTCCATTTGCCTCTTTTTGCCCGTCTCTTGTTTGCTCGTGTGTGTTGGATTGCTTGCTTGTCGCGATAGCTCAAGATAATACTAAATTGTGTGACTTTACCAATACCAACAACAATGATTTCCTTAGCACTCCGATTGCTCCTGTTACCGATAATGAATCTTGTGAAATCATTGCTGCTTTGTTGAATCTTGTCATGAAAGATCAATTCGTCAGCCTTCCTAGTGAAGATGCCGCTACCCATCTAAATAGCTTCGTTGATTTGTGTGATATGCTGTCGGGTGGTAGGTGTGACATATGCCAATGGGTGGCTTATCATTGTGGGAGCCAGTAAGACGTCGCCGGTGCCTGGAAGCGGGATGAGGCGAAGACATGCACGCCGGCGAATCTTACCCAGCTTCAGGGCTCTCTGAGGAGATAACACCCCTACTGCTGCTCTGCGGGGTCTCCGCATGATCACTAGATGAACGAGTGGCTACAAGATGCTCCTTGAGCTGTTTGGCGAGAAGAAGAAGAAGGGCATGGCTAGCTCTCCTCTCCTCTCTATGTGGTGTCTAAAACTAGCTCAGATCCACCCTTTGCATGGGTGCCCCGGTGGGTTTATATAGGCCCACCCCCCGGGGGTACAATGGTAATCCGGCTGGGCGTGGGCCCCAGCCGTCTGTGTCTACGCCCGCCGGCTTCTGCGCCGGCTGCTGGGGCCCACTGGCTAGTGGCTCCCGCCGGCTGCCAGCTCCTTGGTCGACAGGCAGGCCCCACTGTCAAGGGCCTTGTCGGTGGCTGGTCACTGTTGCCTCAAACCTGGTGACGAGGGCTTCACCGAGGTAACCGTGGCTACAGTGCCGCCGCCCGGCGGGCGGTCGTTGTAGCCACGCCTCATCTTGTCCCCTTAATGGGGCGCCTCCTTCGAGGGAGGAAGCAAGCCGGCAGTGGGGAGCCGGCCCCGTCTTGGGCCGACTGGGGGAGGCCTGGCCGCCTTCGGGTGTCTCTCTGCCTGAAGGGGCCCACCGCCCGTGGGCCACGCTGACAGCCCGTCGTGGGTGGCATCAGGGTCAACATGGCAATAGTGTCGCGCCGGACGGGTCATGGCCACCCCGTACGGCGCACTGTGCCAGGCGTGCTCCGGGATTTGGGGGTGGCAGGCTTTACTGTAGCCACGCCCCGTCACATCGCCATTATGTGGATGCAGACTTCGAGGGTACGATCTTGATCGCTTTGTGGGAGTCGGCTTCTTGCGGCCGGCTTCTTGGAGCCGGCCCTCCCGCGACTTTCTTCATGAGGGCTAAAGCCGGGCCGCCTTCCGATAGTCGGCCTGGGAGACAGCCGGCAAGGGAAAGGCGGCCCCACGTCTTGGATTCTTGAGGGCTGGATCGGCTTGTAATTTTTTCAGAAGGGCCAGGGGGAGCCGGCTAGGCTACCCGTGGTCATTTACTCCGACAGTAGTCCCCGAAGCTGATCGAGCTTCGAGGCTGACAAAGGGACGAGAAGTTTGGTCAGCTTCCTATCCTGAGGAGCCGGCTTTGCTTATGCACGCCGTCTTCGGAAAGCTCCGTTTCTTGTAGGCGGGAACGTGGGTCGGCCTGCGAGCTGACCGCGCGCCATCCCGTGGGCCACGTGGCAAGGAAAACCTGCCAACGCACACGCGCGATGGGACGCCGCCGCAGGTCCGGGCCTGCCACTCCTAGGCCTCGACCCGAGCGCGGATCTTCTGCGGCCCACAACGGACCACTCGCCTTCCCGCGGCGGTTTTATTACGCCATCAGGGCGCAATAATCGTGGGATGTGGGGGAGTGGGCGCAGTTGATCCCACGTTCCCCCACACCACGCCTCCTCGGCTCCGCCGCGCGGGTCTATAAGTAGGGGGAGGAGAGGGAGCGGCAGAGGCTCGCACGCTCTCCCTCGCTCCGCCCCTTCTCACCTTCCTTCTTCTTCCCTTCGCCGCTGAAGCGACCCATTGTCGCGCCGCTCCGTCGTCGGACCTCTCGGTTCCTTTGGTCCTACCGTAGCAGGGTCATGCGCGTCTCCGCCGTCGCATCGCCTCGTTTCTCACCGCGTCGCTCCCATGGCGTTGTCGAGCTCATGGGATGGCTCCAACGTCCATGAGGACCACGTTGAGTTCCTCCGCCGGATGCGGCGTCTGCCGGGCGATAACTACGTGCGGGTTCGTCGTGCGCTGGCGAGGGAGATTTCGCTGGCACCGGAGGAGGGTGAGCGGGTAATCTTCCGCTCGCACTGCCTGCGCGGCTTCGGCCTCCCGGCGAGCGGATTCCTTCGCGCTTTTCTTAAATTTTACCACCTCCAGCCGCATCACCTCACGCCCAACATGGTGATGCTGCTGTCGGCTTTCGTCACCTTGTGCGAGGGCTTTCTTGGGGTTCTCCCCACTCTCGAGCTCTGGGGAGAATTCTTCCAGAGCAAGCTCGGCACCGTTGTTGCGGGCGTGCCCGCCCCCTGTGGAGCCTTCATTGCCATGAGGCGGACGGGCGAGGACAATCCGTTCCCGCCCATCCCGTTGATCCAGTCGGTGAAGCTCTGGCAGAAGTCCTATTTTTACGTGAAGAACGTCGCCCAGCAAGGCGACTTTGTCAACCTGCCGGCTTACGTAGCCGGCCCGCCGGCTGGGAGGTAACCCTCATGGAGCTACCAGGCCAGGTCGTTGTCTCAGGCCGGGAACGCAGCCGTCTCCCGGCTCCGGGTGATGATCCAGTCGGAGGGCTTGACCGGAGCCGACCTGGTGGCTGCCTTCGTGGAGCGTTGAGTACTTCCGCTCCAAGGCCGGCCTCACATGATTTGCCAGATGAGCGATCGCTTCGACCAGGGAGATGCCTCATGCCGAGGTGTCTTACATGGTGAACTACATCTCCAACTGCAAGCTCGCCGAGGATTGGCGATACGGCAAGGGGCCGTATTCTCGCGCCAACCCTCCGCCTGCCGTAAGTTTTTCTTCTTTTCTTCCTTTTGTAGCCGGCCTCATGATGGCCGACTTCTCATCAATTGGTTTGCCCTCAGCAGAACCCTCTTCTTCGGCCGACGGCCGGGGCCGCAGGGGTAGAGCGCCAGCTCCTCCCCGACCGCACGGTGGACGACGTCGATGATCCGGACCTGGGAGCGGCCGCCATGGAAGATGCCATCATGGGGGAAGGCGACGAGGCAGGAGGCACGGGGCTCGGGGCCGGCCTCGAGGACTGGGCGGACGATGACGAGGTCGAAGCCACCCCGCACCGCCAGCCGGCGCTTGATCATCAAGGCGCGGGCCCGTCTGCCGCGCTGGCTGCTCGTGGCGGCGCGCAGAAACGCCGGGCCGCGTCGACCTACTTCGGCCGCCGGCCGAAGAAATCCAAGGGTTCCACGGCGGCGACCAAGCGGGATGAGGCGGCTGTGAAGGCGGCCCGCTTCCGCAAGGCGGTGAAACAGCCGTAGGCGATCTCGGCGTAAGTTGTCAAATGTCTTGTATTTTTTTGTTGTCCTCTTCGATTGAGGCTCTTCTAAACCTCTCTTTGCTCGCCGGGAAGGGCACCGCTTTCCCTCGAGCAAGGTCCTGGCGGCTCCGTTGTCGGGCCGACTGGAGGGTCCTCAGGCTCCTGCCGCGTGGATCCCCGCGCCGACCTCATGGAGGCCACTGAGCGAAACGCACGGGAGGCACGGGAGGAGCAGGAGGCGGCGGAGCGAAGGACCGCCCAGGCGGTGAAGGAGCAGGCCGACGCGGCGGCCAAGGCCCGGGCGGAGGCGGCAGCCGCGGAGACGGAGGCGGAGGCCTCGCACAACCAGCCTCCGCTGCTCGTCGTTCCCCTCCGCGCCGTGGCCCCCGACAACCCCGTGCCCCCGTCGGAGGAGGTCGACCAAGACCCGCCGGTGATGGAGAGGAGGGAGGACCACGTGGTCTTCGTGGAGGAGGCGCCGCAGACGGCGCCGACTGGAGCGGGCGAAAGCGGCCAACCAGCCGCGGCGCCAGAGCAGCCGGCCGGGGGCGAGCCGGAGGCAGGGGCCAGCCTCGAGGTGCAGCCGGCATTTTGCCGCTATGCAGGGGGAGCTACCTCCGTGCCGGAGCCGCACCGAGCTGCGGGCGTCAGCCAGACGGCAGAGGCCCTGGAGGTGGCCAGCGCCAGCACGTCTGAGTGGACGCCCAGCGGGGGGACGGCCGAGCTGAACACAGCGGCCCAGGAGGTCTGGAACCGGCTTCAAGCCCAGGCCGCTTCGCTGCAGCGATATACCCAAGAGTTCCTCACAACACAGGCCGTCATCCGGGTGAGCCTTTTGGCCTTGGTTGTTTTGCTTTTTTGATTTTTTTCCGTGGGGGCGCGTCAGCGCACCCACTGGGTGTAGTGCCCGAGTTCCGAGTCGGCTGCTGAGCAGGCGGCTTGGAACTTAGTAGGTCCTGACAGCTATTTTATCCTCGCATCCTGTCTGATCTTTCAGGAATACCATAACCTCCGCGCTGCTGCCTTCAACTCCCAGGCTAAGGAGCTGGGCCGGAAAACCGAGGACCTGACCAACAGCCGGAGTGCGTGCTTTGTCTCGTTCATCTCCTGTGGGGGCGCGTCAGCGCACCCACTGGGTGTAGTCCCCGAGATTCAGGCCGACTGTTGTGCAGTCGGTCGGATCTTCCCTGACGACTTCTTCCTTATTGATTTTTCCTTTGTCTTCATGCTTGCAGGAGCCAATACCGACTTGAGGGGGCAGCTCAGCGGGGCCCAGGCCGTCCTTCGCGCCAAGGAAGCCGAGTACAACGCCTTGGTCCTGGAGCTTGACCGCCTGGCCAAGAAGTTGGCCGACCAGGAGGAGAGCCACAAGGTGGCCCTGAAGAAGGCGCAGGACAGCGAGGACGCCCTCAAAGCTGAGTTCGAGACCGAAGCGGCGGGCTGGGCTGAGGCAAAACAAGCGCTGAGCGAGGGCTTCGGCCGGGTTGAGGATCTGATCGATGGTAAGCCGCCTTCCTCACTCCTTGCTTGCCCCTTGCCCCCTGATTTGTGTTCTGACTTGTGCTGCTTTTTGTTCTTTGTGCAGACTACTTCCCCGGCTACTCCGTCTTTGCCACCCAGACCATCAAGGCCCACCACAAGGCGCGCCGGCAGGCGGGGGATGAAATCGTGCCGGACGCGAGCCGGACGCTTGAGGAGCAACTCTTGGCGGTCCAAGCCCGGCTACAGCCGGCTCACCGCATGCTCCGCTGCCTCCAGCGGGCCGGGGCGCAGGTGTTGGCCGCCCTCTGGCCAGGCGAAGCGATTCCCCGCACCCCGAGTCGGACTGCCGACCGGCTGGAGGTTGCGGTTGGCTGCTTCGAGGCTTGGAAGGCATCGTCGGCCCGGCTTGGAGCTGGGCGGGCGTTGGAGTTCATCCGAGCCTGGTATCCCGAGCTTAACCTGGACCAGCTACGCACCTGGCGGCTGGAGGCTGACGAGGAGATGGAGGAGGTGCGGCCGGCTATCGCTCAGTGTGCCTCGACGATCGCCGAGTGCACTGACATCAGCGTCTTTGCTCCTGAGATAAATGACGACGGTGTTGCCCAGCCGGAGGAATGGTTCGGGCTGGACCCGACAGCGGGTGAGGACTCGGCGGAGGAGATCGCTTCTAGCGATGAAGGTGAAGACGATGAAGGAGAGGAAGGCAAAGACGTCAAGCCGGCCGGTGAACCGACCAGCCAGCCCCAGCATGACCGTGCCTCCAGCAACGAGGCGCGTGCTAGCGCGCCCTCTGCGGGAGGTGGTGATCATGCCGAGGTTCGTCAGCCGGCCACTCCTCCAGCCAACACTGCCGTCTCTACCGACCTGCCCGACTCGCCTGTCGCTCCCTTGGCTTAATCTACCGTCCTTACTTTTCCTGCTTGTTACCCTTTGAACAATTTTTATTAAGCTTGTGCAGTTCCACCCACTGGGGGTGTATTCAAACTATGTTGAATGCTGGCCTTTCGAAGGCCTTTTGTGTAAATATGATCGTGTGTGTGTTTGGCTTCCATTCATGTATGCTTTTTATCTTTAGGTTGTTTCCTTTGCTGCCTTCCCCTGGCTGCTGCCTTCCCAACCGGCAGCTGCTCTGCAGCCTGTGGCTAGGGAAGAACTTGGCTATATTTATTTTTTCATTTTTTTGGGGAAGGCAAGTACTCGAGCTTTCTTAGATTTAAGCGAGGTGAATGGAAGCCGGCCGGCCGGCTACGCTGGTAGTCGGTCGGTGGTGGGAGAAAAACCGGCTTTTGTTATATTAGTCCGTTAGTCCCTAGCCGTTTTTCGTGTGGGCGTCCTTTCCTGCCTTTAACTCTTGCCAGTCGGACAGCCGGTTCTTTGAACTGCGACTTTTGGCAAGAGAAGGCTTGGGTGCCGGCACACTACTTGTCTGGCCGCGGGTAGGACTTCTAATATAACTCAAGGCGGCCAGTCCCCGGGCCGACTAGTCGAACCCGGTGTCGGACGAAAAAAGTGAATATAATGACATGATCATAAGCATGATACTCTTCATTTATAGATAAAAGATGGCAGTCCCTGAGCTCTCCTCGGGGGGCCTATTGTCTCGTACTTAGTACAAAAGTTAGCGTGATACATACTTGCATTTCAGCTGTAAAATCTTCGGAGGAGGTTCGCGTTCCATGGTCGTTCCGACTCCTTGCCGGAGTCGTCTCTCTTTCGTACCTTCGGCTTCTGTGCGTCGATCAAGTAGTAGGAGTCATTTCCCAGCGCTCTGCTGATGACAAAGGGGCCTTCCCAAGGGGCTGAGAGCTTGTGCTGGCCGGCTGTTCGCTGGATCAGCCGGAGCACGAGATCGCCTTCTTGGAAAGATCTTGGTCTGACCTTCTGGCTGTGGTAGCGGCGCAAGCCCTGCTGATAGATGGCAGACCGGCTGAGGGCTAACAGCCGGCCTTCTTCCAGCAGGTCGACACCGTCTTCTCGTGCTTCCTTGGCCTCCGCCTCTGTGTACATGGTTACCCGAGGCGAGTCGAACTCGATGTCAGTTGGGATGACCACCTCGGCACCGTACACGAGGAAGAAAGGAGTGAAGCCGGTTGACTTGTTGGGGGTAGTCCGCAGACTCCAGAGGACGGCCGACAGCTCATCGAGCCAACAGCCGGCCGAACATTCCAGTGGTATGACCAGTCGGGGCTTGATGCCGGAAAGGATGAGGCCGTTGGCTCGCTCGACTTGGCCGTTTGACTGCGGGTGGGCAACGGATGCTAAGTCCAACCGGATGCCCTGCGTCACGCAGAAACGTGCCAATGCTCCCTTGGCGAAATTCATGCCGTTGTCGGTGATGATGCTGTGTGGCACGCCGTAGTGAGTTGTTATATCTGCGATGAATGTCACGACAATCGGCCCATTCAGCTTCTTGATCGGCTTTGCCTCAATCCATTTGGTGGATTTGTCCACGCCGACAAGCAGATGTGTCATGCCGCCACGCGCCGTCTTGAATGGGCCGACCATGTCCAGTCCCCAAACGGCGAAGGGCCAAGTGAGGGGAATGGTCTTGAGTGCCGAAGCCGGCATGTGTTGCTTGGAGCTGAAGACTTGGCACCCTTTGCAATGTTTAACTAACTCCTTGGCGTCATCCAAAGCAGTCGGCCAAAAGAACCCATGGCGGAAAGCTTTGGCGACGAGTGATCTTGAGGCCGCATGGTGGCCGCATTCTCCTTGGTGGATGTCTCTGAGGATTGCAATGCCCTTCTCTTGCTCGACGCATCGCTGGAAGACTCCAGTGACACTGCGCCTGACGAGCTCTCTGTTGACGATTGTGTATGCTCCGGCTCGGTGTTGGACTTGTCTTGCCTCTGTTTCGTCAGCCGGCAGATCTTGGTTTATTAGGAAGTTGAGGATGGACTGAGCCCATATGGAGCTGCGACTTCTTCTATTGCCAACACGGCTACTGCGACCAGGGCGGGCGGGCTGGGTGGTGAAATGCTGGAGTCGGTCGCCGCCTGTTGTGTTGGTATAGTCCCCGGGCCGACTACCGCAGTCCCCGAGCCGGGTGTGACAGTCCCCGGGTTGGGCGTAACTATGGAAGTCCCAGAGCCGCCTACTGACGTCCCCGGGCCGACTATCGAAGTCCCCGGGTCACTTGCTTGGTTCTTCGAGCCGGACCCGGCCGCGTCGGGGTCAGGCGGCACGAAGATGGAATCGGACTCTGAAGATGGCTTGATAGACAGCTTGAGGAGGCGTTGCAGAGAGACACCGGTTGGTATTGCCTGCCGAGTGGAGCCTATTCGAGCCAGGGTATCAGCTGGCTCGTTGTCGGCCCGCGGTACGTGGAGGAACTCGCATCCTTCAAAGTACCCGCTGATCTGCTGAACGAGGAAGCGGTAGCTTGCCATATTTGCGTCCTTGGCGTCCCAGTCGCCGGATGATTGCTGGACTACCAAGTCCGAGTCGCCGTAACATAGGATCCGGCGTATGCCGAGCTCTTTGGCAAGCCGGATCCCGTGTATGAGCGCCTCGTACTCGGCCACGTTGTTGGAGGCGGCAAAGTGAATTTGCAACGTGTATATGAGCTTGTCGCCTTTGGGAGAGGTGAGGATGACGCCGGCTCCCAAGCCGGTGCGCATCTTGGACCCGTTGAAGTGCATGCGCCAATGAGTGGAGTCGGGAGCTGGCGGTAGGTACTGGGTCTCGGCCCAGTCGACGAGGAAGTCGGCCAATGCTTGGGACTTGATGGCGGTGCGAGGCTGGTAGAAGATCGTGCAGGGGGCCAGCTCGATGGCCCATTTCGCCACCCGGCCGGATGCATCCCGGCTGCCTATGATCTCGGCAAGCGGGGCGGTGCATACGACCATGATGGGGTGCTCTTGGAAGTAGGGCTTCAGCTTCTTGGCAGCAAAGTACACGCCATAGCACATCTTCTGGTAGTGCGGGTAGTTCTGCTTCGAGGTAGACAACACCTCGCTCAAATAGTACACCGGCCTCTGGACCGGCTGGGCTCGGCCCTCTTCTGGGCGCTGGACTACGATAACAGTGCTGACCACCCGGCTGGTCGCAGCAATGTAGAGGAGCATGGGCTCTTTCTCAGTCGGCGCCGCCAGGACAGGCGTCGTGGCCAGCATCTTCTTTAGCTCGTGAAAAGCTTGGTCGGCTTGGTCGTTCCACTCGAAGTGAGTGGTCTTGTTCATGAGGCGGTATAGGGGGAGAGCTTTCTCTCCGAGCCGGCTGATGAAGCGGTTCAGGGAGGCCAAGCACCCGGTGAACTTCTGGACGTCTCGAAGTTTGGTGGGAATCGCCATTCTCTCAATGGCCTTGATCTTTACTGGGTTGCATTCGATGCCGCGTTCGGAGACCAGGAAGCCTAGGAGCGTCCGGGACGTCGTGCCATGCTCTCAGCGCGGGGGAGGGCTTTCCGCGCGGGCGTCGGCTTCGTGCCGCTGTGCGGCTGCATCGATTAGTTGCTGGATGCGTCTGGTCATGTGGGGGAGTTCTTCGGCCCCAGTCCGTCTACCTCGTCTATGGCCGCCTGGGCGGCGCGCAGGTTCTCGAGTGGAGTGGCATAGACTGGGTGGTCGACTCCTAGCGTGTCGGCGAGGGCAGCGCCGCGCTGTCTGACAACGCCGGCTCGGCTTGGCCCGCCTGGGGGCGGCGTGCCAAAGGCGGCGCGGTCGGCTTCACGCTGGTGGGCCTCGGTGAGGCGTCTCATGGAAGCCAACTTCCGGCCCTCCGCGAGGAGGGCGAGGCGGCGAGCCTCCAGTGCTTCGGCATCGGCATCGGCCAGGAGGGGGATGGACAAGTCGTGGACCGCTGCATGCGGGGCGTCGAGGGCGTTCTCGCCAAAAGCGCCACCGTGGCCGATGACCATCACCTCGGTGGTGGCACCATCGCAGCCATCAGCCCGGGGAAGTGGGTCGTTGTAGATCGCGACGTCGATGGGGAAAGCATTGAGCGAGGCTGTGCCGGAGTCGACAGGCATCGGATCGGTGGAGCCAACAGACTCCAAGTCCACAGCAAGCTCGCCGGAGATGTGGAGTTGGCGAGGAGGTTGACGAGGTGGTCGGTGCCCGCGTCAGAGGCGGGCTCGTCGGAGATGAGGGTCTCGTCAAGGAGATTGGCGAGGCCGCTCGCCGCGCAAACGTTGGCGACGCCTTGCAGCGCGTCGTGGAAAGCGCCATCGGGCGTGCCGGGTTGGCTACGCTCGCTGGGGAGGAAGAGGGTTCCCGTCCAGAATAGGTCTCCGGACGACGGTGCACCTGGCCCCATGGTGGGGGCCAAATGTCGGCTGGTAGGTGCGACATATGCCAACGGGTAGCTTATCATGGTGGGAGCCAGTAAGACGTCGCCGGTGCCTGGAAGCGGGATAAGGCGAAGACATGCACGCTGGCGAATCTTACCCAGCTTCAGGGCTCTCCGAGGAGATAACACCCCTACTGCTGCTCTGCGAGGTCTCCGCATGATCACTAGATGAATGAGTGGCTACAAGATGCTCCTTAAGCTATTTGGCGAGAAGAAGAAGAAGGGCACGGCTAGCTCTCCTCTCCTCTCTATGTGGTATCTAAAACTAGCTCAGATCCACCCTTTGCATGGGTGCCCCGGGGGGTTTATATAGGCCCACCCCCCGGGGGTACAATGGTAATCCGGCTGAGCATGGGCCCCAGCCGTCTGTGTCTACGCCCGCCGACTTCTGCGCCGGCTGCTGGGGCCCGCCGGCTGGTGGGTCCCGCCGGCTGCCGGCTCCTTGGTCGATAGGCAGGCCCCACTGTCAAGGGCCTTGTCGGTGGCTGGTCACTGTTGCCTCAAACCTGGTGACAAGGGCTTCGCCGAGGTAAGCGTGGCTACAGTGCCGCCGCCCGGCGGCCGGTCGCTGTAGCCACGCCTCGTCTTGTCCCCTTAATGGGGCGCCTCCTTCGAGGGAGGAAGCAAGCCGGCAGTGGGGAGCCGACCCCGTCTTGGGCCGACTGGGGGAGGCCTGGCCGCCTTCGGGTGTCTCTCTGCCTGAAGGGGCCCACCGCCCGTGGGCCACGCTGATAGCCAGTCGTGGGTGGCATCAGGGTCAACATGGCAACAGTGTCGTGCCGGACGGGTCATGGCCACCCCGTACGACGCACTGTGCCAGGCGTGCTCCGGGATTCGGGGGTGGCAGGCTTTACTGTAGCCACACCCCGTCACATCGCCGTTATGTGGATGCAGACTTCGAGGGTACGATCTTGACCGCTTTGTGGGAGTCGGCTTCTTGCGGCCGGCTTCTTGGAGCCGGCCCTCCTGCGGCTTTCTTCATGAGGGCTAAAGCCGGGCCGCCTTCCGATAGTCGGCCTGGGAGACAGCCGGCAAGGGGAAGGCGGCCCCACATCTTGGATTCTTGAAGGCCGGATCGGCTTGTAATTTTTTCAGAAGGGCCAGGGGGAGCCGGCTAGGCTACCCGTGGTCATTTACTCCGACATATGCAAAACAAGAAAGATGTGGATAATGATATTGTTAAATTGAAGCTATTTCCTTTTTCGCTTACAGATCGTGCTAAAGCTTGATTTTCGTCTTTGCCTAAAAATAGTATTGATTCTTGGAATAAGTGCAAAGATGCTTTTATCTCTAAGTATTTTCCTCCCGCTAAGATCATCTCTCTTAGAAACGATATTATGAATTTTAAGCAACTTGATCATGTACATGTTGCACAAGCTTGGGAGAGGATGAAATTAATGATACGTAATTGCCCTACACATGGTTAGAATTTGTGGATGATTATACAAAAAATTTATGCCGGATTGAGTTTTGCTTTTAGAAATCTTTTAGATTCGGCCACGAGAGGCACTTTTATGGAAATGACTTTAAGAGAAGCTACTAAACTCCTAGATAATATTGTGGTTAATTATTCTCAATGGCACACTGAAAGATCTACTAATAAGATAGTGCATGCAATAGAAGAAATTAATATTTTGAGTGGAAAGATGGATGAACTTATGAAATTATTTGCTAATAAAAGTGTTTCTTCTGATCCTAATGATATGCCTTTGTCTACTTTGATTGAGAATAGTAATGAATCTATGGATGTGAATTTTGTTGGTAGCAATAATTTTGGTAACAACGCGTATAGAGGAAACTTTAATCCTAGGCCGTATCCTAGTAATTCCTCTAATAATTATGGTAATTTCTACAACAATTCTTATGGAAATTATAATAAGATGCCCTCTGATTTTGAATCTAATGTTAAAGAATTTATTACTTTGCAAAAGGATTTCAATGCTTTGATTGAAGAAAAATTGCTTAAGATTGATGAGTTGGCTAGGAACGTTGATAGAATTTCTCTTGATGTTGATTCTTTGAAACTTAGATCTATTCCACCTAAGCATGATATCAATGAGTCTCTCAAAGCCATGATAATTTACATTGATGAGTCCAAAGAAAGAACCGCTAGGATGCGTGCTAAGAAAGATTGCTTTATAAAAGCGTGTTCTTCTAGTTTCCATGATAATAAAGATGAAGATCTAAAAGTTATTGATGTGTCCCCTATTAAATCTTTGTTTTGCAATATGAATCTTGATAATGATGGGACTGGATATGATCCACCTTTACCTAGAAGGCGTTCCAAAAATTCGGAGTCTTTAGATCTTGATGCTATAATTGTTAAAAGTGGGATTGAAGAAATCAAAACTTTAAATATCGATGAACCCACTATTTTGGATTTCAAGGAATTTAACTATGATAATTGTTCTTTGATAGATTGTATTTCTTTGTTGCAATCCGTGCTAAATTCTCCTCATGCTTATAGTCAAAATAAAGCTTTCACTAAACATATCATTGATGCTTTGATGCAATCTTATGAAGAAAAACTTGAGTTGGAAGTTTCTATCCCTAGAAAACTTTATGATGAGTGGGAACCTACTATTAAAATTAAAATTAAAGATCATGAATTATATGCTTTGTGTGATTTGGGTGCTAGTGTTTCCACGATTCCAAAAACTTTGTGTGATTTGCTAGGTTTCCGTGATTTTGATGATTGCTCTTTAAACTTGCACCTTGCAGATTCCACTATTAAGAAACCTATGGGAAGAATTAATGATGTTCTTATTGTTGCAAATAGGAACTATGTTCCCGTAGATTTTATTGTTCTTGACATAGATTGCAATCCTTCATGTCCTATTATTCTTGGTAGACCTTTCCTTAGAACAATCGGCGCAATTATTGATATGAAGGAAGGGAATATTAGATTCCAAGTTCCGTTAAGGAAAGGCATGGAGCACTTCCCTTGAAAGAAAATTAAATTACCTTATGAATCTATTATGAGAGCCACTTATGGATTGCCTTCCAAAGATGGCAATACCTATATCTATCCTTTTTTATGCCTGGCTAGGGGCGTTAAACGATAGCGCTTGTTGGGAGGCAACCCAATTTTATTTTTATTCCTTGCTTTTTGCTCCTGTTTAGTAATAAATAATTTATCTATCCTCTGTTTTGGTTATGTTCTTTTGTGTTTAATTAGTGTTTGTGCCAAGTAGAACCGTTGGGAAGACTTGGGGGAAGTCTTTTTAATCTTGCTGTAAAAAAAACAGAAACTTTAGCGCTCACGAGAATTGCTGCCATTTTTATTTGGAAAGTGCTATTTAGTTAATTATTTTTGCATATGATTAATAGATAAATTCCTCACGTCCAGAAATTTATTTTAGAATTTTTGGGGTTCCAGATCTAGCGTTAGCTACAGGTTACTACAAACTGTTCTGTTTTTGACAGATTCTGTTTTCGTGTGTTGTTTGCTTATTTTGATGAATCTATAGCTAGTAAAATAGTTTATAAACTATAGAGAAGTTGGAATACAGTAGGTTTAACACCAATATAAATAAATAATGAGTTCATTACAGTACGTTGAAGTGGTGTTTTGTTTTCTTTCGCTAACGGAGCTCACGAGATTTTCTATTTTAAGTTTTGTGTTGTGAAGTTTTCAAGTTTTGGGTGAAAAATTTGATGGATTATGGAACAAGGAGTGGCAAGAGCCTAAGCTTGGGGATGCCCCGGAAGGCATCCCCTCTTTCGTATACTTCCGTCGGTAACTTTACTTGGAGCTATATTTTTATTTACCACATGCACTACAGGAATCCAGTACTTTGCCGTCTGCCATGGCGAACGGCAAAGGCAGGGACGGCTGACGGCAAAGCACTTTGCCGTCCCGGTGGACGGCAAATAGTGACGGCAAAGATAGGGTCGGCAAACAGGTCCTTTGCCGTCGACTTTTTATGGCGGACGGCAAAGAGCCCTTTGCCTACAGCGGCTGACGGCAAAGAGGGGGGACGGCAAAATGTTGCACGTCCGCCAATGTCACTCCGTTAGGCGGCTAACGGCGGCCTTTGCAATCCGCCAACGGACGGCAAATTTGAGCACCTCTTTGCCGTCCGCCAGATGACATCAGCTATACGTCAGCGCTCGCTCTTTTTTGCCGTCCGCCCGGTGGACGGCAAAGGAAAAGTCTTTGCCATCAGCTTGGCTTTGCCGTCCGCCACGGTAGGCAAATTAGCCAAATGGTCCATCCCCAGGAAGCACAGGTGGGCGCCACGTGCCCCCTTTGCCGTCTGCCACCGACGGCAAAGGGGTCTTTGCCGTCTGCCGCGGACGGCAAAGAGCCTGCACTGCCTCTTTTTTGTTCTGTTTTTCTTATATCCAACAATTATCACAACAAATATTTCACAACACATATATATCCATCACATAAGTATCCAGCACATATATATCCAACATAATAAATATCCAGCACATATATATCCATCCATACATACATAGTTCCATTGATCCATACATATTACAATATGCAAAGTTTCATCATAGCAAGCGAGCAGAATACAAGAAGTGCATCAAAGGAAAAAATAGGAAAAAGCAAGCAATCCATCATAGGAAGCTAGCTTCCGTGAAGTGAATGAAACCTGCAAAATGACAAATAAGAAAGTTAGAAAAAGAAGACTAGAAGAAGAATTAGACTAGAAGAAAAAGAATAGAAGAAGAAGACTAGAAGAAGAAGAAGTATATGCCATATATTAGCTAACTTAGGTGAAATGCCACGTTTATGAGCTAACCTAGGTGAAATGGGTAGTTTATGAGCTAACCTAGGTGAAATAGGTTGTTTATGAGCTAACCTAGGTGAAATGGGTCATTTATGAGCTAACCTAGGTCAAATGGGTCGTTTATGAGCTAACCTAGGTGAAATTGATCATTTTGGAGCTAACTTAGTTGAAATGGGTCTTTTATGAGCTAACTAAGGTGAAATGCCACGTTTTTGAGCTAACTAAGGTAAAATGGATCGTTTTTGAGCTAACTTAGGTGAAATGGGTCGTTTATGAGCTAACCTAGGTGAAATTGATCATTTTGGAGCTAACTTAGTTGAAATGG
>NC_041380.1:557891559-557899410 GCF_002162155.2 Triticum dicoccoides | reverse complement strand
TTATGAGCTAACTAAGGTGAAATGCCATGTTTTTGAGCTAACTAAGGTAAAATGGATCGTTTTTGAGCTAACTTAGGTGAAATGGGTCGTTTATGAGCTAACCTAGGTGAAATTGATCATTTTGGAGCTAACTTAGTTGAAATGGGTCTTTTATGAGCTAACTAAGGTGAAATGCCACGTTTTTTTAGCTAACTAAGGTAAAATGGATCGTTTTTTAGCTAACTTAGGTGAAATGGGTCGTTTATGAGCTAACCTAGGTGAAATTGATCATTTTGGAGCTAACTTAGTTGAAATGGGTCTTTTGTAAGCTAACTAAGGTGAAATGCCACGTTTTTGAGCTAACTAAGGTAAAATGGATCGTTTTTGAGCTAACTTAGGTGAAATGGGTCATTTTGGAGCTAACCTAGGTGAAATGGGTCATTTTGGAGCTAACCTAGGTGAAATGGGTCATTTTAAAGCTAACATAGGTAAAATGGATCATTTAGGAGCTAATTTACGTAAAATGGGTCATTTTAGAGCTAACTTGGATAAATTGGATCACTTGTAAGCTAACTAAGGTAAAATGAGTCATTTTAGAGCTAACTTAGGTAGAATGGATGGTTTATGAGGTCAGTAAGCTTATTATGTCATTTTGGAGGAAAAGAAGCTAACTCTAGGTCATTATGGTAAGCATATTGGAGGAAATAAAGCTAAGTCTAGGTCTTTATGCATTTGTTAAGCAAAACACTAGAGAAACTTATCGTGATCACGGAGATGTAGGAGCAGGCTGGCTCGCGCTGGTAGCTGGAGAAGGATCATGCGATGCGTTTCTGGAGTTAAGCTGCACCAAAGATCATTTCCAATATCTCGTTAGCATTATGACACTCAAATGTTAAGACTAGCAAGTAATGTCCATTCAAATTAAACTCACCGTGCTCCCAGGAGCAATCACTGGCATCGGCGGAGCGGTCTGACCGGACTTCTCGCACACAGACTACACATTTGGTTTTCACAACAGAGTCATACTAGTTAGTAATGAGACTCAAATGTTAAGACTAGCAAGTAATCTGCAGAAGAAACTTACCACAAGGAGCTCGTACATGGCCCTTGCCTGCATGTCATTCCGTGCCCTCTCCTCCTCCAACATCTTTGTCGTCCTCTCCTCTAACTCCCGCTACCTCTCCGCCGCCTCCGCCAGAAGTTTCTCCATTCTATCTCTCTCACTCTGTATAGCAGCCTGCAACACCACTCACATGACCATTTGTAATCATTGATGGAAGCGCACACAATGTAATGGAGAAAGATAGCTGAGTACGTATAACTAACCTTGAAGGCGAGTTGGACTGGCCGTTCACGAGGCCTTATCTCAGGAGCGGAGCTCGACTGGCGCGCCTTGATCTCCGGGAGAGTGCTAGGACAACGGATAAGTCCATCTCCCATGGCTATGGAGCCATGGGACCTCCCGGCACCAGATATCATAAGCAGCTCTGTATCAATGGGACCCTGGCTCGGGTTAAAGTCCTCCCCTTTCCTCGCCTTCCCCTGATCTCTATATTGCACGAGCTTGTCGTGGGCGGAGATGTTGGTGAAGTTCTTTGGATCATCGAGGCCAGACGCAGAGAATTCCTTGACTTTCTTGTAAGGGCCAGTGTGGGCCATGGCATACAGGTCGTACACCTCTGGCACCTTATCCGCCTTATTGTAGCATGCCTAAAAGAGAGAAACAAAGTAAATTAGTAATTAATGGGCTAAAGCTAGCATGATGAATGAATTGCATGAATCATGAAGCAAACCACATACCCAGTTCCGCCCGTACTGAAATAAGTTGGAGCTGCCTTGGTTGTGTGGCACACCTTCCATTTGGGCACGTTTGTCCTTGGCCTCTTTGTGGGTGGCCAGCCATTCTTTTGAGCACCACTCATTGACCAACACCTCCCAACAATCCATCCAATCCGCACACGATCTCGGAGGGGCCTAAGTTAGCAAATAGAAACTTGAGCGCTACGGCTATGAATTACTAAATGAAGGAAGTAAGTACAAGGCCTTAAGAATTACCTTCATGTACTTCTCCTTACTCAAGAACTTATCGCGGCACTCCTGCTTGGGCTTCTTGATACCACGCCCGGCGTAGTAGTCTCAAACAGCCTGCACCCGAACCTCATGCCGTAAGTTCTGAAGTAGGCGCTTGCACTCCTTGTGGATAACATGATCCGCCTCCTCCTCGTATCCCTCCTCACACTTGTAGAATGTCTGCAATCAAATGAGACAATATTGATTAGTACAATTAATAACTAGCTAGTTGAAGATTTTTAATTGTGTAAAGGAGCAATTACCCAGAACTTTCTGATCACGACGTCTGCCCTCGTCTTGCACAAGACACCATCGATAATCTCACCCGGCAGGGCCGGGGTAGCCAAGTAGTGCTCCCAAGTCAATCCAACCTCTGGAAGACGACCCTCACCAGGCAACGTGACAAACCCCGGGAAGTTTTGCCGAATCAGAACTCCAAGGACGGAGTTGGGCCGGCGGACACTTTCATGGTGGTCCCAACCCCTGCAGCATGACAAGGCCAACACATCAGTTATTTGAAGAAACGTGAATGCAAAAGGTACAAAAAGATTAAATGCACTTACCTCTCCCCATCAGGGAAAATCAACCACCTCTGCTCGCGGGTCGCCGACACGGACGGGAGCCGTGTAGCACCACGCTGGTAGACGTTGCCCCCCTCCTCCCCCTTCTCATCAGTCGGCTCCCCGCCATCATCAGCATGGCCACTCGGCTCCCCTCCATCATCAGCGTGGCCACTCGGCTCCTCAGGCTGACCCGACCAGGTACCCCATCCAGACGTGTGCTCCTCTGGGGTCTCGTGGGCCCAAGTCTCGTGGGTCGAAGGCCCGTCGACCCGAGGCTCGTGGGCCGAAGACCCGTGGACCGGGGGCTCGTGGACCGGAGTCCGTGCAGCCTCCTCCTCAGACGAGTCCACCCTAGCAGTCACGTGCTCGGGTGAAACAACTGGGCGCGACGGCAAGGAAGGCGCCGTAAGAGTCACCCTACCTCCTCTCCCCCGACCACGTGCTCCACCTCCTCTCTTCTTCTTACCTCGTCCCCTGCTGGGCACCGCGGTCGATGAAGAAGGGCCCGGCGGTGTCGCCATACTGTCCAACAACGCTCGGCGGAGAGGTGCGTGTGGAATGGAAGACCTCGCACCACGCGCCGACAAAGAAGGGGCCTCGGCGCACTCCCGACCAGCGCCCACCATCTTTCAACACCTGCCATGACAAAGAATAAATGAAATTAGTACAACATAAAAAAAAGTACTGACATGAATAATAATATGTATATCACTTAAGTGTATCATCATCAAGTACAACATAAAAAAATTGAATACCTGACACTACTAATAATCTCGATCAGTATCATCAATAAATGCATAATCATCATCATCACTATAATCAATGATGGGCTCATAGGGTTCATTGGCATCAACATGTGCAAGGCCACCTTGACGTAATCGGTCAAGCATTGACAGGTCATCCGTAGCAGTAACGTCTTTTTGTTCCGGCTCTTCTTGTTCCTCCTCTGGGGTGATGTTGGATTCATTGCCGCTATCTACTTCAATGTTTTGGGGTGAAGTATAGCGGTTCTTGAAACGCTTTTTGGAAAGACGTGTCTCTTGGAAGAATTCTCCTTCATATGTGTCTGGGTTAATGTGAGGTTCATAATCCTCTTCCTTTGGGGGAGAAAGTCTAGCACGTGGCGGCACTTCATAAACAACATCCCAACCTTTCAGATTTGGATTAGTTTGGCAGGCCCACGGTAGATAGAATACTTGGGTCGCCTGTTGAGCCGTAATATAGACATCAGGAACATCTAAATGGGTGCTTTGGTTGATTTCAACTAGCCCTATATGTTCATGAGTCCTTCTAGTCTCCTTCGGCTGAAACCAATAACATTTGAAGACTACGACATTCGGTGGGTTTTCACCATAGAATAGAAGTTCATAAATTGCTTCAACTCTCCCATAATACTCGGTACCTCCTTCGCCGATAGCAGATACACAACAATTTGTAGACTTTCGGTCGGCCATAGATAGCTCTTTGCCATAGGTACGAAAGCGATACCCGTTGATGTCGTACTTGACAAATGAACGGACCTTATAGTCAAAACCATTAGCGACTTGTCTCAATTCAACGTCCATAGACTCTGAATTAGCCTACAAGTTTAATATGAAAGGATTGTTGCATTATGCACAAATTAGCGAATGAAATGAAATTGTCTAATAGAAATTACCGTTTGTTTGAACCAAGAGATGAAACCGGGATAGCCGCCTCCTTGCTTTGCGAGAAGCTCATACTCTTCGACGGAATCCTTTTGGATCTCCGCTCCATATGAGAATATGGCGACGTATCGACTGTATGACATATCCAGGAATAAGAGCAGTTCAAAGGAAATAGAAGTTGCGAAACAATGTACCGAGAACTTAGTCGATGTACAGCCGCACTTCTATCAGGTTGTTGAAGATATACAACGATATGGTCCGCCATTCTTCGTTATCCAAAGATACTGGATGTGAAACACTAGCTGGTGCGAGATTCCCTTTGAATAGGCTGAGGTTGGATCCACCCTTTTTAGGCTCGTCAGCATTGTACCGAGGCTTCGGTTTATGCAAATGACGATTTTTGGCTTCGTAGTGTGCTGTTACAAAGTTTGCCGCCTCCTCTGTGATGAATGCCTCAGCCATCGATGCTTCAATTCTACGTTTATTGTTACATTTTTCTCGAAGCGTCTTCTACATCCTCTCAGTTGGGTAGCACCAACGATTTTGCACGGGCCCCCCCAATCTTGCCTCGGTCGGGAGATGCAAAATCAAATGCTGCATTGGATTAAAGAAGCCCGATGGAAAGATATTCTCTAACTTGCAGAGCAACTCCGGCGCCAACTCTTCCATTTCTTCTAGCACGCCAGGCGATAGTTCTTTCGCACAAAGAACACGGAAGAAATAGCTGAGTTCTGCCAGTACTAGATATTCATCCTCAAGGATGAAGCCACGCAACATCACCGACATTACCCGCTCAATCCATATGTGGCAATCATGACTCTTGAGACCAAATATCTTCAGTTTATCAAGATTCGCTCCCCTCTTTAGATTCGCTGCATACCCATCGGGGAACATCAACTGCTGTTGCACCCACAAGAGAATTTCCCTCATAGCTGGCCTTCCAAGATTGAACCATGCCTTTGGCTTCGTCCAGTTCTACTTTCCTTTCGGTTCTTTCATGTTTTGTAACGACCTATCACATAGCGCCTCCAGTTCGACTCTAGCCTTAGTATTATCCTTTGACTTCCCATCTATGCCGAACAATGTACCAAAAAGTGCCTCGGCGATATTCTTCTCAGTGTGCATCACGTCGATGTTGTGTGGGCAAAGGAGGTCTTTGAAGTAAGGCATATCCCATAAGCATGTTTTGTGAGTCCACGCGTGCTTAGTATTATACCCCTTGAAGTACCCTGGACGTTGTGGATCTGGCTCGAGAGCGTTTAACTGATCCAGGGTCTATTGGCCTGTCAATGCAGGTGGTGCAGAGTTTTTGACAAGTCTACCCCTGATGAAGTTCTTCTTGTCTTTCCTGAACTTATGCCGAGGATCCAGGAACTGTCTATGCATGTCGAAGCAAGAAAACTTGCAACCGGCCTAAAGCCAACAAAACACAAGAGCTCCCTTGCATGTGGGGCACGGAAACCTTCCATGCACACACCAGCCAACGAATAGCGCATACGCTGGCAAGTCATGCGTCGAGTACATGTACCAGACACGCATTATGAAGTTCCGTTTGCTAAAGGCGTCGTATGTCTTGAACCCATTATCCCAGGCTTCTTGCAATTCGTCCTTAAGCGGCTGCATGTACACATTCATATTTTTCCCCGGATAGTTGGGTCCTGGAATTATCAACGTGAGGAAAATGTTCTTTCTTTGCATAATCTGTCCGGGGGGGAGATTGAGTGGAAAGCCAAATACGGGCCAACAACTGTATTGGGCTGCCGTCATACCAAACACACTGAACCCATCCGCGCTGATGCCGACTCGAGGATGCCTCGGATCTGCCGCTTTGTCAGGATGTAATTCATCAAACTTTTTCCACGCAACACCATCCGATGTGTGTACCATCATCAGATTCCCATCTGCATCTACTTCGGTTCTTTTGCCTGTTTTGTGCCATGTCATCTGTCTGGCCGTATCTTCGACCATGAAAAGACGTTGAAGTCTTGGTACGATTGGCATATACCGAAGAACACTAACGGGGATTTTGGTCTATGTCTTCTCACCCATACCGTTGTCTACCACAATATACCTAGAAGACTTGCAAATGGGACAATAGTTCAAGTCCGCATAGTCAAGCCTAAATAAGGCACATCCTTTCTCACAGGCATGTATCTTCTCATAGGGCATTTTCAGTGCACGGAGGATTTTGTCCAACTGGTACAAGTTTGCAGGCATTACATGGCCTTTGGGTAGAAAGCGTCCAAATACTGTCATAATTGCGTCATAGCATTCTCTGCCCAAGTTGAACTGAGCCTTCAGAGCGATTACTTGTGAGATGGCATCCAACTGACAAAGCTCAGTGTGCTCGTGGAGCGGACGTTTTGAAGACTCCAACATTTCATTGAAGGCCTTTGCAGATTCCTCCATCTCCTCGTCCGAATCCTGAGCATCATCATAGTCTTGCACCATGTTTTCCATCCCGGTACCATGCTCGTCGGTGCGACGATGATCCACCTCAGCTCGGTCACGTTGGGCAGACTCACCATGAAATGTCCACACCGTATAATCGGGCGTAAAACCACTCTTCTGCAGGTGTTTGCCCATTTCAGCCTCTGTCTTCTTTTCCCAATTGCCGCACCGGAAACAGGGGCACCAGGTTTTCTTTTGGCCATTTGCAAATGCGGCTTGCACAAACCCCTTGGTTTTTGTGAACCATTCAGCGATCCATTTGTTCTGACCAGTGTGACCGGTATACATCCACGCACGGTCACTCATCTTGACTTTCAGAGCTACTGGGCACACAACAATTATATATGTAATTCACCATGTATATATTCATCAGTTGATCTACTTTGTCAATTTTATTACGTCCATGCAACCTACACTCTAATAGGTAATGATAGGTCCTAATCCCACCCGTGTATGTGTAGATTGGGTTCATTTTCCCATGCTATGCTCCGGATCCGACGCAAAATTTCGGCAGCACCTCTCCGCTGTTCTCCTGATACACGTCTCTGCAATAAACAGAGAGGATGTGTACCCGGAGAACAACAGGGGAGGCACTGACGAAATTTATGGGTCGGATCCGGAGCAAAGCATATGGGAAAATGAACCCAATCTACACATACTCAGGCTGTCCATGGATAGTGTTGGACAATTCGAAAGAACAAGGTTATAAATATGCAAACGCATGCATATTTATAACTATGACGCTTTCGAACAGGAGACACATATTGGTTACGCATACTGATGATTCAAGACACATATATAGCTAGCTATCAAGTTCCATCGGAATAGAGCAAATAATTAATGGGGGAGGAGGACATGTCATTTGTGCTCACCCACGAATGAAGGGGCAGAGCTCGTCAGACGCACGGCGAGGTCGTCGAACACCAAACCTCGCAGCAATGAAACAACTTCACATTTAAAACTGACCGGTCAACACAATTATATATGATGTT
Source organism: Triticum dicoccoides (assembly GCF_002162155.2). Classification (NCBI taxonomy): domain Eukaryota; kingdom Viridiplantae; phylum Streptophyta; class Magnoliopsida; order Poales; family Poaceae; genus Triticum; species Triticum dicoccoides. The sequence continues at coordinate 557,891,709 of NC_041380.1, read as the reverse complement.
TTTCATAACAAAATTGAAGAATATATGACCTAACTAATAATTCACAAATATATGACCCTGTCGGCCTCTGGAAGGCCAAAGAACACCTTTTCGGGAGGTGTCGGGGGTCGGGTGCCGTGTCGGGGTCGGGGTGCTGTTTCGGGGTCGGGG
>NC_041380.1:557885020-557890512 GCF_002162155.2 Triticum dicoccoides | reverse complement strand
GAGAGGAGAGAACAGAGAGTAACGGGCAGGGGGATGGGGCCGTTAGTTAGGCCCTTCTTTGTCGTCCGCCTATCTTTGCCGTCCGCCATTATCTCCCTTTGCCGTCCGCTAGCGGACGGCAAAGAGGTGGGGCGTTAAGTTTTTTCTAAACGGGCGGGGGTGGGGGCCACCTCTCTCTTTGCCGTCAGCCAGCGGACGGCAAAGTTTCTTTGCCGTCTGCTGGCTGACGGCAAAGAGCCGGCTGATGGCAAAGGCCTGTTTTACCATCTGCCATTTCTTTGCCGTCCGCTTTTCGGTAGCTGATGGCAAAGAGCTTCTTTGTCGTCTGCTAGCCGACGGCAAAGAGCTGGCAGATGGCAAAGTAGCTAATTCCAGTAGTGATGATATGTGTTTTGCTTGGAGCGTCTTGTATGATTTGAGTCTTTATTTATTAGTTTTCCACAATCATCCTTGATGTACACACCTTTTGAGAGAGACACACATGATTCAGAAATTGTTAGAATACTCTATGTGCTTCACTTATATCTTTTGAGTTATATAGTTTTTAGTCTAGTGCTTCACTTATATCTTTTAGAGCACGTCGGTGGATTTGTTTTATAGAAACTATTGTTTTCTCATGCTTTACTTAGATTATTTTGAGAGTCCTACAAAATAGCATGGTAATTTGCTTTAATTATGTTAGGCATTCAACATTAATAATAAAAAAAATCGTATGAGTGTATTGAATACTATGAGAAGTTTGATACTTGATAATTGTTTTGAGATATGGAGATGGTAATATTAGAGTCATGCTAGTTGAGTAGTTGTGAATTTGAGAAATACTTGTGTTAAAGTTTGTGATTCCCGTAGCATGCACGTATGGTGAACCGTTATGTGATGAAGTCGGAGCATGATTTATTTATTGATTGCCTTCCTTATGAGTGGCGGTCGGGGACGAGCGATGGTCTTTTCCGACCAATCTATCCTCCTAGGAGCATGCGCGTAGTACTTTGTTTCGATAACTAATAGATTTTTGCAATAAGTATGTGAGTTCTTTATGACTAATGTTGAGTCCATGGATTATACACACTCTCACCCTTCCACCATTGCTAGCCTCTCTAATACCGCGCACTTTTCGCCGGTATCATACACCCACCATATACCTTCCTCAAAACAGCCACCATACCTACCTATCATGGCATTTCCATAGCCATTCCGAGATATATTGCCATGCAACTTTCCACCGTTTCGTTTACTATGACACGCTCCATCATTGTCATATTGCTTTGCATGATCATGTAGTTTACATTGTATTTGTGGCAAAGCCACCGTTCATAATTCTTTCATGCATGTCACTCTTGATTAATTGCATATCCCGGTACACCGCCGGAGGCATTCACATAGAGTCATATTTTGTTCTAAGTATTGAGTTGTAATTGTTGAGTTGTAAGTAAATAAAAGTGTGATGATCATCATTTTTAGAGCATTGTCCCAAGTGAGGAAAGGATGATGGAGACTATGATTCCCCCACAAGTCAGGATGAGACTCCGGACGAAAAATAAAAAAAGAGGCCAAAGAAGCCCAAATAAAAAAAGAGGCCATAAAAAAGGAAAAGGCCCAAATAAAAATAAAAATGAGAGAAAAAGAGAGAAGGGACAATGCTACTATCCTTTTACCACACTTGTGCTTCAAAGTAGTGATAACCCACAAGTATAGGGGATCGCAACAGTTTTCGAGGGTAGAGTATTCAACCCAAATTTATTGATTCGACACAAGGGGAGCCAAAGAATATTCTCAAGTATTAGCAGATGAGTTGTCAATTCAACCACACCTGGAAACTTAATATTTGCAGCAAAGTGTTTAGTAGTAATGTAATATGATAGTAGTGATAATGGTAGCAAAGGGCAACAGTAGTAAAAGTAATGTTTTTGGTATTTTGTAGTGATGATAGCAATAGCAACGGAAAAGTAAATAAGCGAAGAACAATATATGGAAAGCTCGTAGGCAATGGATCGGTGATAGAGAATTATGCCGGATGCGGTTCATTATGTAACAGTCATAACCTAGGGTGACACAGAACTAGCTTCAGTTCATTGATATAATGTAGGCATGTATTCCGAATATAGGCATACATGCTTATGGAAAAGAACTTGCATGACATATTTTATCCTACCCTCCCGTGGCAGCAGGGTCCTTACGGAAACTAAGGGATATTAAGGCCTCCTTTTAATAGAGAACCAGAACAAAGCATTAACACATAGTGAATACATGAACTCCTCAAACTATGGTCATCACCGGTAAGTATCTCGATTATTGTCACTTCGGGGTTAACGAATCATAACACATAATAGGTGACTATAGACTTGCAAGATAGGATCAAGAACACTCATATATTGATGAAAACATAATAGGTTCAGATCTGAAATCATGGCACTCGGGCCCTAGTGACAAGCATTAAGCATAGCAAAGTCATAGCAACATCAATCTCAGAACATAGTGGACACTAGGGATCAAACCCTAACAAAACTAACTCGATTACATGATAGATCCCATCCAACCCATCACCGTCCAGCAAGCCTACGATGGAATTACTCACGCACGGCGGTGAGCATCATGAAATTGGTGATGGAGGATGGTTGATGATGACAATGGCGGCGGACTCCCCTCTCCGGAGCCCCGAACGGACTCCAGATCAGCCCTCCCGAGAGGTTTTAGGGCTTGGCGGCGGCTCTGTATCGTAAACACGATGATTTCTTCTCTCTGATTTTTTTCTTATCGAAACTCAATATATGGAGGTGGAGTTGGAGTCAGAGACGCAACAAGGGGCCCACGAGGTAGGGGGCGCGCCCTAGGGGGGCAGGCGCGCCCCCCACCCTCGTGGCAAGATGGTGGGTGTGACGCCCCCGATTCAATCGTACACTAATCATGCACGCAAATGTGTACGATCAAGATCAGGGACTCACGGGAAGATATCACAACACAACTCTACAAATAAAATAAGTCATACAAGCATCATAATACAAGCCAGGGGCCTCGAGGGCTCGAATACAAGTGCTCGATCATAGACGAGTCAGCGGAAGCAACAATATCTGAGTACAGACATAAGTTAAATAAGTTTGCCTTAAGAAGGCTAGCACAAACTGGGGGGTACAGATCGAAAGAGGCGCAGGCCTCCTGCCTGGGATCCTCCTAGGTCACTCCTGGTCGTCATCAGCGGGCAGCACGTAGAAGTAGGCACCTCCGGTGTAGTAGGGGTCGTGTCGACGGTGGCGTCTGGCTCCTGGACTCCAACATCTAGTTGCGACAACCAGAACGAAAGGAAAGGGGAAAAGGGGAAGAAAGCAACCGTGAGTACTCATCCAAAGTACTCGCAAGCAAGGAACTACACTACATATGCATGGGTATATGTGTAAGGAGGCCATATCGGTGGACTGAACTGCAGAATGCCAGAAGAAGAGGGGGATAGCTAATCCTGTCGAAGACTACGCTTCTGGTAGCCTCCGTCTTGCAGCATATAGAAGAGAGTAGATTGTAGTCCTCCAAGTAGCATCTCCAAGTAGCATCTCCAAGTAGCATCGCATAGCATAAACCTACCCGGCGATCCTCTCCTCGTCGCCCTGCGGAAAAGCGATCACCGGGTTGTCTGTGGAACTTTGAAGGGTGTGTTTTATTAAGTATCCGGTTCTAGTTGTCATAAGGTCAAGGTACAACTCCAAGTCGTCCTGTTACCGAAGATCACGGCTATTCGAATAGATTAACTTCCCTGCAGGGGTGCACCACATAACCCAACACGCTCGATCCCATTTGGCCGGACACACTTTCCTGGGTCATGCCCGGCCTCGGAAGATCAACACGTCGCAGCCCCACCTAGGCAAAACAGAGAGGCCAGCACGCCGGTCTAAACCTAAGCGCACAGGGGTCTGGGCCCATCGCCCATAGCACACCTGCACGTTGCGTACGCGGCCGAAAGCAGACCTAGCCTAGTGGCGTTCCAGTCCAATTCGGCGCGCGCCGCTCCGTCACTGACGTCTGAAGTGCTTCGGCTGATACCACGACGTCGGGATACCCATAACTACTCCCACGTAGATGGTTAGTGCGTATAGGCTCGTAGCCAGACTCAGATCAAATACCAAGATCTCGTTAAGCGTGTTAAGTGTCCGCGAACGCCGAACAGGGCCAGGCCCACCTCTCTCCTAGGCGGTCTCAACCTGCCCTGTCGCTCCGCCACAAAGATCCACACAGAGGGCCGTCGGGACAAAGGTCCTTTCAGCCCCCAATCCGTGAATCACTCGCGGGTACTCTTCGAGCTGACCCGACTTTAGTCACCATCTGTATAGTATGTATGTATGTATAGTATATACCCGTGATCACCTCCCGAGTGATCACGGCCCAATAGTATAGCAAGGCAGACTGACAAGAATGTAGGGCCAATGATGATGAACTAGCATCCTATACTAAGCATTTAGGATTGCAGGTAAGGTATCAACAGATGTAGCGACAATGTCAGGCTATGCATCAGAATAGGATTAACGAAAGCAGTAACATGCTACACTACTCTAATGCAAGCAGTATAGAGAAGAGTAGGCGATATCTGGTGATCAAGGGGGGGGGGGCTTGCCTGGTTGCTCTGGCAAGAGAGAGGGGTCGTCAACTCCGTAGTCGAACTGGTCAGCAGCAGCGTCGGTCTCGTAGTCTACCGGAGAGAAGAGGGGGAAGAAATAATGAATACAGAGCAAACAAAGCATCACAAAATATAACAAGGCAATACGCGGTGTTCGGTGTGCCCTAACGCGGTAGTAAGTGATACCGACGAAAGGGGGAAACATCCGGGAAGTATTCCCGGGGTTCTGTGTTTTCGGGCAGAGGAGCCAGAGGGGGAAAGTTGCGAGTTCGATAGGTTAGGGGTGTGTGGCGGACGAACGGACTGCGTATCCGGAATCGTCTCGTCGTTCTGAGCAACTTTCATGTACAAAGTTTTTCGATCCGAGCTACGGTTTACCTTATATTAATTTTAAAAGCTTTAAATCATTTTTAGGATTTATTTAATTAATTTAATCAACATTATCCAGAATAGTGTCTGCTGACGTCATCATGATGTCAGCATGACGTCAGCAGTTGACTTGGTCAACCTGACAGGTGGGTCCCACCTGTTAGGGATTGTTTAGCTAATTAACAATTAGGGTAACTATTTATTAGGTTAATTAATCTTAATTAGTTAAACTAAACAAGATTAGATAAGTTAATTAATTAGTTAATTAATTAAATTAATTAATTAATTAATTTTATTATTAATTTATTTATTATATATATATATTTTAATTCTTTTTTTTTTAATCGTTCTGGGGCTGGGGCCCCTCTGGTCAGTGGCCCGAAGGGGTCTTAGCGGGCGAGTGGGCTTGCGGGCGTCCGACCCAGGAGAGGGTCTAGTGGCACAGACGGGCGCCGGCGCCGGGCGACGACCGGAACCGCGGCGAGGGTGGCCGGAATGGGGGGGGCGCCGGCGATGCTGGGCA
>NC_041380.1:557802509-557884502 GCF_002162155.2 Triticum dicoccoides | reverse complement strand
TATTGTTTTCTGTTTTCTTTTTATTTATTTTCTTTTCTGTTTTTATTTATTTATAAACACTTAGGCATTTTATAAAATTGTGAACCTTACACCATAATTATCTTTGTAATACATGGCAACCACCGAACATTTTTATTTTAATTTTTTAAAAACTTTTATTGTTTTCTTTTATTTAAATTTTGAATTTGTTTCGGTTCTGAACTATCGAGAGTTTATCACAGTAACCGTGGTGACGTGGCATCATTAGCGGGGAATCACTATAGCTTAATTATCCGGGCGTCACAGTGGGCCCCCTGGCCTTCATCTTTGGCAGGTATTTTTCTTATATTCGGAAAAGTGTCTCCGTGAAGTTTTAGGTAATTTCGAGAACGTTTGCTCCTGCACATAAATAACACCATGGTAATTCTGCTGAAAACAGCGTCAGTTCGGGTTAGTTCCATTCAAATCATGCAAGTTAGAGTCCAAAACAAGGGCAAAAGTGTTTGGAAAAGTAGAAACGTTGGAGACGTACGAAGTAGCACCCTGATCTTCATAATAGAGAGTCTCCTATGTTATTACTTTCATATACTAGTGGGAATTTTTCATTATAGAACTTGACTTGTATATTCCAATGATGGGCTTCCTCAAAATGCCCTAGGTCTTTGTGAGCAAGCGAGTTGGATGCACACCCACTTAGTTCCTTTTGTTGAGCTTTCATATACTTATAGCTCCAGTGAATCCGTTGCATGGCAATCCCTACTCACTCACATTGATATCTATTGATGGGCATCTCCATAGCCTGTTGATACGCCTAGTTGATGTGAGACTATCTTCCCCTTTTTGTCTCCTCCACAACCACCATCCTATTCCACCTAAAGTGCTATGTCCATGGCTCACGCTCATGTATTGCGTGAAGATTGAAAAAGTTTGAGAACACCAAAAGTATGAAACAATTGCTTGTCATTGGGGTTGTGCATGGTTTAAATACTTTGTGTGGTGAAGATAGAGCATAGCCAGACTATATGATTTTGTAGGGATAACTTTCTTTGGCCATGTTATTTTGAAGAGACACAATTGCTTAGTTAGTATGCTTGAAGTATTATTATTTCTATGTCAATATTAAACTTTTGTCTTGAATCTTTTGGATCTGAATATTCATACCACAATTAAGAAGAATTACATTGAAATTATACCAAGTAGCAATCCACATCAAAAATTCTATTTTATCATTTACCTACTCGAGGACGAGCAAGAATTAAGCTTGGGGATGCTTGATACATCTCCAACGTATCTATAATTTTTTTATTGTTCCATGCTATATTATATTCTGTTTTGGACATTATTGGGCTTTATTATACACTTTTATATTATTTTTGGGACTAACCCATTAACCGGAAGCCCAACCCAGAATTGCAGTTTTTTTTACCTATTTTAGGGTTTCGTAGAAAAAGAATATCAAACGGAGTCCAAATGGAACGAAACCTTCGGGAACGTGATTTTCGGAACGAACATGATCCAGAGGACTTGGACCCTACGTCAAGACATCAACCAGGAGGCCACGAGGTAGGGGGCGCGCCTACCCCCCTGGGCGTGCCCTCCACCCTCGTGGGCCCCCTGTTGCTCCACCGACGTACTCCTTCCTCCTATATATACCTACGTACCCCCAAACTACCAAATACGGAGCCAAAACCCTAATTCCACCGCCATAACTTTCTGTATCCACGAGATCCCATCTTGGGGCCTGTTCCGGAGCTTCGCCGGAGGGGGCATCAATCACGGAGGGCTTCTACATCAACACCATAGCCCTTCCGATGAAGTGTGAGTAGTTTACCTTAGACCTTTGGGTCCCTAGTTATTAGCTAGATGGCTTCTTCTCTCTTTTTGGATCTCAATACAAAGTTCTCCCCCTCTCTTGTGGAGATCTATTCGATGCAATCTTCTTTTGCGGTGTGTTTGTTGAGACCGATGAATTGTGGGTTTATGATCAAGTTTATCTATGAACAATATTTGAATCTTCTCTGAATTATTTTATGTATGATTGGTTATCTTTGCCAAGTCTGTTCGAATTATTAGTTTGGTTTGGCCTACGAGATTGATCTTTCTTGAAATGGGAGAAGTGCTTAGCTTTGGGTTCAATCTTGCGGTGTCCTTTCCCAGTGACAGTAGGGGCAGCAAGGCATGTATTGTATTGTTGCCATCGAGGATAACAAGATGGGGTTTATATCATATTGCATGAGTTTATCCCTCTACATCATGTCATCTTGCTTAAAGCGTTACTCTGTTCTCTTGAACTTAATACTCTCGATGCATGCTGGATAGCGGTTGATGTGTGGAGTAATAGTAGTAGATGCAGGCAGGAGTCGGTCTACTTGTCTCGGACGTGATGCCTATATACATGATCAGACCTAGATATTCTCATAACTATGCTCAATTCTGTCAATTGCTCAGCAGTAATTTGTTTACCCACCGTGAATAGTTATGCTCTTGAGAGAAGCCACTAGTGAAACCTATGGCCCCCGGGTCTATCTTCCATCATATTAATCTTCTAATACTTAGTTATTTCCTTTGCCATTTATTTTACTTTGCATCTTTATCATAAAAATACCAAAAATATTATCTTATCATATCTATGAGATCTCACTCTCGTAAGTGACCGTGTAGGGATTGACAACCCCTTATCGCGTTGGTTGCGAGGATTTATTTGTTTGTGTAGGTGCGAGGGACTCGTGCGTGGCCTCCTACTGGATTGATACCTTGGTTCTCAAAAACCGAGGGAAATACTTACGCTACTTTGCTGCATCACCCTTTCCTCTTCAAGGGAAATCTGATGTCTACTACACAACCTTCTTCTTGTAGACGTTGTTGGGCCTCCAAGTGCAGAGGTTTGTAGGACAGTAGCAAATTTCCCTCAAGTGGATGACCTAAGGTTTATCAATCCGTAGGAGGCGTAGGATGAAGATGGTTTCTCTCAAGCAACCCTGCAACCAAATAACAAAGAGTCTCTTGTGTCCCCAACACACCCAATACAATGGTAAATTGTATAGGTTCACTAGTTCGGTGAAGAGATGGTGATACAAGTGCAATATGGATAGTAGATAATAGTTTTTGTAATCTGAAAATATAAAAACAGCAAGGTAACTAATGATAAAAGTGAGCGTAAACGGTATTGCAATGATGGTAAACAAGGCCTAGGGTTCATACTTTCGCTAGTGTAAGTTCCCTCAACAATACTAACATAATTGGATCACATAACTATCCCTCAACATGCAACAAAGAGTCACTCCAAAGTCACTAATAGCGGAGAACAAACGAAGAGATTATGGTAGGGTACGGAACCACCTCAAAGTTATTCTTTCCAAACAATCCGTTGGGCTATTCCTATAAGTGTCACAAACAGCCCTAGAGTTCGTACTAGAATAACACCTTAAGACACAAATCAACCAAAACCCTAATGTCACCTAGATACTCCAATGTCACCTCAAGTATCCGTGGGTATGATTATACGATATGCATCACACAATCTCAGATTCATCTATTCAACCTACATATAGAACCTCAAAGAGTGCCCCAAAGTTTCTACCAGAGAATCACGACGAAAACATGTGCCAACCCCTATGCATAGGTTCATGGGCGGAACCCGCAAGTTGATCGACAAAACATACATCAAGTGAATCACGTGATATCCCATTGTCACCACAGATACGCACGGCAAGACATATACATCAAGTGTTCTCAAATCTTTAAAGACTCAATCCGATAAGATTACTTCAAGGGGAAAACTCAATCGATTACAAGAGAGTAGAGGGGGGAAGAAACATCATAGGATCCAACTATAATAGCAAAGCTTGTGATACATCAAGATTGTATCACCTCAAGAACACGAGAGAGAGAGAGAGATCAAACACATAGCTACTGGTACATACCCTTAGCCCCGAGGGAGAACTACTCCCTCCTCATCATGGAGAGCACCGGGATGATGAAGATGGCCACCGGAGAAGGATTCCCCCTCCGGCAGGGTGTCGGAATGGGTCTAGATTGGCTTTCGGTGGCTACGGAGGCTTCTGGCGGCGGAACTCCTGATCTATTGTGCTCCCCGATCGTTTTAGGGTATATGGAGATATATAGGTGGAAGAAGTACGTCGGGGGAGCCACGAGGGGCCCACGAGGGTGGAGGGCGCTCCCAGGGGGTGGGCGCGCCCCCTGCCTTGTGGCTTCCTCGTTGCTTCCCTTATGTGGACTCCAAGTCTCCTGGGTTGCTTTCCTTCCAAAAATAAGTTCGGAGAAGTTTCAGGTCAATTGGACTCCGTTTGATTTTCCTTTTCTGCGATACTCTAAAACAAGGAAAAACAGAAACTGGCACTGGCTCTAGGTTAATAGGTTAGTCCCAAAAATCATATAAAATAGCATATAAATGCATATAAAACATCCAAGGTTGATAATATAATAGCATGGAACAATCAAAAATTATAGATACGTTGGAGACGTATCAGCATCCCCAAGCTTAATTCCTACTCGTCCTCAAGTAGGTAAATGATAAAAACAGAATTTTTGATGTGGAATGCTACCTAACATATTCATCATGTATTTCTCTTTATTGTAGCAAGAATATTCAGATCCATAAGATTCAAGACAAAAGTTTAATATTGACATAAAAATAATAATACTTCAATCATACTAACAAAGCAATCATGTCTTCTCAAAATAACATGGCCAAAGAAAGCTATCCCTACAAAATCATATCGTCAGGCTACGCTCCATCTTCACCACACAACATATTTAAATCATGCACAACCCCGATGACAAGCCAACAATTGTTTCATACTTTTGATGTTCTCAAACCTTTTCAATCTTCATGCAATACATGAGCGTGAGCCATGGACATAGCACTATAGGTGGAATAGAATGGTGGTTGTGGAGAAGACAAAAAGGAGAAGATAGTCTCACATCAACTAGGCATATCAATGGGCTATGGAGATGCCCATTAATGGATATCAATGTGAGTGAGTAGGGATTGCCATGCAACGGATGCACTAGAGCTATAAGTGTATGAAAGCTCAAAAAGAAACTAAGTGGGTGTGCATCCAACTTGCTTGCTCACGAAGACCTAGGGCATTTTGAGGAAGCATGTTGGTGTCAAAACCGGCGGATCTCGGGTAGGGGGTCCCGAACTGTGCGTCTAAGGCGGATGGTAACAGGAGGCAAGGGACACGATGTTTTACCCAGGTTCGGGCCCTCTTGATGGAGGTAAAACCCTACGTCCTGCTTGATTATTCTTGATAATATGAGTAGTACAAGAGTTGATCTACCACGAGATCAGAGAGGCTAAACCCTAGAAGCTAGCCTATGGTATGATTGTATGTTGTCCTACGGACTAAAACCCTCCGGTTTATATAGACACCGGAGGGGGCTAGGGTTACACAAGGTCGGTTACAAAGGAGGAGATACACATATCCGTATTGCCTAGCTTGCCTTCCACGCCAAGTAGAGTCCCATCCGGACACGGGACGAAGTCTTCAATCTTGTATCTTCATAGTCCAACAGTCCGGCCAAAGGATATAGTCCGGCTGTCCGGAGACCCCCTAATCCAGGACTCCCTCAGTAGCCCCTGAACCAGGCTTCAATGACGATGAGTCCTGCGCGCAGTGTTGTCTTCGGCATTGCAAGGCGGGTTCCTCCTCCGAATACACCACAGAATAGTTTGAATACAAGGATATTGTCCGACCCTGCAAAATAAGTTCCACATACCACCATAGAGAGAACAATATTTCCACAAATCCAAGCTGCTGACATGTTTTGGCAGCATGACATCATTCCATGGTCCGGTAATTATTCGAACCGTTTTTCTTTAACCAGCCCCGCACATAACGCAAGACGGTTTCTTGACACGTCTTGTCAAGGCAGAGATCGTGTTCCCCTTATTATAGGATTCTCATCAATACGGACGTGGGTAACCCAACCGCGCCATCAATTACGTTGCTTGGGGGATAAGCGATTTTTACCAGGCTAGTGGGGGTGCATAGTTTAGTCCGCCCTTATAAAGGGATAAGATATCACCTTTTTCTACCCACGCCTTCTTCCTCCTTGCTCATCCATTCTCGCGCACTCAAGCTCCAGCACCCAAGTCCGCATCTTCCTCCTCAACTCTCTCCAAACATGTCCGGAGCGGGAGGCAAGTGGATGGTCTCCTCCATCACGGAGGGGCACATCAAAAAGTTGCATGGAGCCGAATACTTAGCCGCGGACATCGCGCACCGGCTGCCAGCCGCGGGGCAGGTCGTCCCTACTCCGGAACCTCACGAAAGGGTGGTTTTCCTCCCCCACTTCATCCGCGGATTGGGGTTTCCCCTCCATCCATTCTTCCGCGGCCTCATGTTCTACTACGGCCTGGACTTTCATGATCTGGCCCCGAACTTCATCCTCAACATCTCGGCGTTCATCGTCGTGTGCGAGGCTTTCCTCCGCAACCGGCCCTACTTCGGCCTATGGCTGAAGACCTTCCATATCAAGCCGAAGGTTGTAGGCGGCCAACAAGCGGAATGCGGCGGAGCCATGGTGGGCAAAATGCCCAACATTGCATGGCTCGAGGGCTCCTTCGTGGAGACCGTAAAGGGGTGGCAATCGGGGTGGTTCTACATCACCAAGCCGCGCGACACCAACTGGGTGGCGCCCCCCTGAGTTTTGATCCGGAATCCCCATGCGGCTCACTTCCTGGAAGGAGAAGGGCCTGTCCTAGGGTTCATCGGTGGAGCTGGACGGACTCCAGAAGTGTATCCGGAACATGACAAGCAAGAAACTTAAGCTTGTCAACATAGTCCAGGTCATGCTCTTCCGCCGAATCCTCCCGTGTCAACAACGTGATTTCAACTTATGGGAGTTCGACCCGGCACGGCACCAGACTCTAAGCGAGCTCTTCGACACGACGCAAAAAGATGTTTGGAGGGTGTTGTTCAAGGGCGTTGAGGTCCCTCCCTCTCTCACCGAGGACCGTGGGCTAAGCGCGAAGCGCCCTGCGAATCCGGTAAGTTCTGTACATCTGGTGGGATATTTATTTCCCATAGCTTAACCATGTGTGGGGTCTGAGCTCTCATGCCTTTAACAGGACTGGGTGGAGGCATCGGAGCAGATTGACTGTCTGCCCCCCATGCCCGAAGACACCGCGGACGCTCTCCTGACGGAGATGCTGACTCCGGCTCCTTATAAGGTGCTGAAGAAGACCAAGAAGAAGGCCAAGGGAACCCGAAAGAGTTCCCGGTGCCAGGTGGTATCGGACTCATCTACCGATAACTCCGCGACGTACTCCTCCCATGAAGACGAGGAGGAAGATGAAGATGCTCCCCCTCTAGCCGGGGGAGAAAAGAATAGGAAGGCCGCCCCGACCAGGGAGGCTGAAGGTTCCAAGAAGGGAAGGACTCTTCTTTCGGACTACTCCACCACCGTCGCCGAAGGCGAAGACGAGTGGCTGCTCAGGGCCAAGCCCCTGGCGAAGTCGTAAGTATTCGGATACCAGAGTAACTCATAGCATACCTTTTTCGCACTGCTTCTCCTAACGCCGAATATGATTATGCAGACCGCCCCAAGCCCGTATCGACGTATCCTCGTCGAACGGCTCCTTGGATTCGTCGGATATGGATAGCGATCCACTTCTGACCGCCTCCTCCCCTTGCCCTACGGACAATGCCAAGGTATTGTCTCAAGGGGCACCGAGCCGGGTGGCGACAGTCCCGGAGGCGCCTCAAGGCGACCTTCCGGACTCCAGGAGCAAAGGAAGCAAGGCTCCCAGGGGCTCCAAGTTCGGCTCTCAGTCGAACACCGCGCCGGAACCTCCAGTGGTTCCGGACTCGGGCAGGTGGCCCCTTCCAAAAGGGGTAAGACGCCCGTGCCGGTGACCTCTGTCCATCCAGAGGCACCGGACAACCTGCTAGGAGCGCTTCGCGGCGCTTCCATCGATGAAGAGCACCGCACTATTATGAGTGCGGTGATCAAGAAGGTTCAGTCCGCCAAGAGCGGACTGACTGAAGCCTGTGCCAGCCTTCTAACATGTTTGAGGTAAGTATTTAAAATATAGGGAAAATATCACCGCATAGACAGTAGCCCCTGATGCTCTGTTTTGTGTTCACAAAGAAAAGCCGAATAGAGGATCAAATAATATCTTCAGGAGTCTAATATAAGTATGTCTATATGCGTATGCAGGCTTCGCTGCTGGCCTGTGCCGCACTGACTGCGGAGGTCGCCGCACTGAAGCAGGACCTCGAGGGGTCCGAGAAAGAGCTCAGCCTTGCCAAGAGGCAGCTCGAGGAGAACAAAGGTAAGTAATACCTTGTCTATATATATATAGTGGCACTATTCTGATCCCAGGATCAGAATAGTTATTCGGATTACGGTCCACCCTATATAGGCGCTGATCAGGTTTTCCCGAATTTGGAAATCTTAACCAACCTCCGATAAGAAAAAAAACCACCTCCCCTGCCCCGACTCGCTTCCCCAATCCACCCGCAACCTCTCCTCCCCGAGCCCCTCATCCTGCCGTCGCCCTCAGATCCCGCGGGAACTCCACGCCGCGCGCGCCCTCCGAGGAGCCTCCGCCACCACGAGCCCTCCTGCACCCCTGCCGCCGTGTCGTCGCCGGCCTTCCTCCACTTCTTCCACCGCGGCGGTGGCCTCCTTCCACCCTCAACCGCCGCCGTGACCTCGTGCCTAACCGCTGGATCCCGCCGCCGCGACCGAGGACCCCAACCACCGGATGCCGCCGCCGCCTCCCCCAGCGCGCCGCCCAACTCCGGTCCGCGCCCCCTTTCTCTCGTTCCTCCTCTTGGCTCTGCCCCAATAACACTTTCATGGCTGGCCACGCGGCCCAGCGCCTGCTCTCGGCTTGGTCCCCGGCAAGGTGCGCCGCTCCTTCCTGCCTCCTTCTGCCTTCCCCTTCTCCTTCTCTACCTCTAGGGAGCTCCCCCTGGATCCTACCCATCGCTAGATGCGTTGCTTCCCCAGCGGATCCATGCCGCTCCTCGACTTCCCGGCTGATGCCAATGGCAAAGCTCGGACGGGATCGTGCAATTACTCTCGGTCCCCGGCGAGGCTCCCCTGCCACCACGGAGTCTCCTTCCAATGGCTGCGGCAGCACAAATGCCGTTCAACTCCATCGACTTGGGCCTTTCAACTACGCGGCCCCAGGACGTTCACCACCGCAGCTCCTGGATCACACCAACATCTTGTTGTTTGACTACAGCGGCTGTTGTCTGCAAAAAAGTGCATCCGTGCAGTCCAACTTCCCCTATACACTCACATGAGCACATGGAGACTCTGCTTAGAGAAATTGCAGCAACACGATGCAATGATCATCTTCAGCAAATACCTTTTAGATGTTATTATTGCTACTGAAATTTGTGTGGGTCTGGCTACATGTATCACTTGTTTTGTTTGTTGAAAAAAGAAATGTACCCCTCGGTTCGTTTACACATGTTCTACAATTAGTTTCTTTGGTTTTGTTAAACTGATTCCATTCTTGTTGCCAACTACAAAATTGTACAACACATCGACGAGCCCCTGCACCCATGTTGCCATCATAAAAAAGGATGCAGAGAATGCACTGTTTGTCTTGTATGCCTAAATTTTTATTTGTGAAGGTCAAAATGTTGTATTCGAGAAGGTCAAGTGTGTTATGTGTTTCTCAGCAAGTTCAAATAATTTAAACTTGAAGTGACAAACAAATTTAAAAAGAGCATAAAACAAAATTGAAGTCTATAAAATTCACTTCAAATCATTAACAGGAAAAAGAATGTTCTCTTTGTTCTCAAACAGAAACAAAAATTAATAAAAAAAGGGGAATATAGTTTACACTTTACAAAATCCTCAGAAATGTTTCGTTAAATCAATTGTGCTTCTCCGCTCTATACATGTTCATTGATATTGCCAACAAGCATACTATTTTCCAAAAAGTGGTTCAATGTTTATTACATGACTAGATTTTTTTTCTGCTACTAAGAAATAAACCAGGAGGTCCAAATTAAAAAGATGGAGAAGTTCGATGATTATAGAAACTGCGATTTTTCTCATTATTTAAGAATGCAAACAAGAAGTTCAAAATAAAGTAATGCAAAAGTTTGATGTATAAAAAAATGGAAAATCTGAATCTGTTGATGGGAAGGACATAAGAAGTTCACACAAAAAATAACACAATAGTACAAAAACAAGAGAGCACTTTGAAACGAATATTTCATCGTTTCTAATAAAAAATTAAGAAGTTCGGATTTTAAACATAGAGCAGTTCAAAAAATCGTACAAACGAGATTATCACCATTTCTAGAAAAACACTAGAAGTTCAAATTTAAAAACAAACATGTTCAATATTTATTACAAAACTTGGATTTTGCCGTCACTGAAAGAAAATAAACCAAGAAGTCCAAATTACAAAATAGAGAAGTCGATATTTATAAAGAAACTCATATTTTCCTTGTTACTAAAGAATAAAAATGATGAATTCAAATTAAAAAAGAGGAGTAGTTTGATGTATATGGGAAACTCAAATTATTACCGTTGTAAGAAAAATAAAACTATGAAGTTCAATTTACAAAAAATAATGTTTGCGGCGCAACACGTTTAATGCTTGTTACAAACCCAGAGAAGGTCATTGAAAAAGGCATCTCAAACAATTTTATAAAAAACATTTTCTCTCTTAAAATAAACCTCTAAGTTCAAATTTAAAAGCGGGGCGGCTCGATGTCTATCAAAATGTAGGATTTTTCCCGTTGCTAAAAGAAATTAAAGCAGGAAGTCCATATTAAAAAGATGGAGAAATTTGACGATTATAGAAAACTCAGATGTTTCTCATTATTAAAGAATGGAAACAAGAAGTTCAAAAATTAAATAACAAGAAGTTCAACTTTTAAAAAATAGAGCGCTTCAAAATCTGATAAAAAAAGATTTATAAAAAACTAGGAAGTCCATATTAAAAAGATGGAGAAGTTCGATAATTATAGAAATCTCATATTTTCCTCGTTAATAAAAGAATGCAAACAAGAAGTTCAAAAATTAAATAACAAGAAGTTCAACTTTTAAAAATAGAGTGCTTCAAAATTTCATAAAAAAATATTAATAAAAAACCAGGAAGTCCATATTAAAAAGATGGAGAAGTTCGATGATTATAGAAAACTCAGATTTCCCTCGTTATTAAAGAATGGAAACAAGAAGTCCAAAAATAAAAAAACAAGAAGTTCAACTTTGAAAAATAGAGCGCAAAATTCATAAAAAAAATTAGAAAAATCAGATTAATATTCATAAAAAACAAAATATTTTCACGTAACCGAGAGAAGTTCGGATTGATAACTGCGAGAAGTCCATGTACAACACGATGTGCATTTGGTATTAAAAAGGAACAAAAAAGCAAATACTAATTTTTTTGTTGTTATAAATTCAAGTCCTCGATCGAAGAAAGTTAAAAAAATTATTGTTAGAGATGTTTGTACAGAAGGAATATTATTTGTGTAACACTAATGAATGGATGAGAAAATTACAAATGAAAAATACGTCACATAAGTTCAACGTAAAAACAGCAGGAAGTTCACCTACTACACTGAATGAATATCAGATGAAAAAACTTTTAAAATCGTCGCGAGTATGAAAAAATGATCGACACGGGAAAGTTGCGTGTTTACAGCAGCTTTCCACTGTTATATCACTTGCTCAATTCTGGTGAGTGGACGGAGAGCTGCGAGCAGTGGATGGAGAGCTACGAGCAAAAAAAAACACGTGAAAAACAGAGTGATGTTCAAGTAGACATGCCGAGAAGTTCAAGTTCTTCACGCGGTGCATTTTTGAAGAATCTGTTACGCGATAAAGGCAGAACGAATGATCTCACCATTTTCGATACTTGAAAATGGTCAGGATTCATAGAAAACCATCAACATGAAAAAGTTCCGCATTTTCCGTAGCTTTTCAGCGGTATATTATTTGCCCCATTCCGAAAAAGTTTGTAGAAATTACAGCAAAAATACGTTTTTAACCATTTTCAAAACTAACATAAAACCATAATGAATTAGGAGAAACAATATATACAAAAAAGTTTCGCATTTCTTCAAGCTTTCCAACGCCATATCATTTGCTGCATTTGGACGTACCGTTAAAAAATTAGCTCGAAAATACGAACTCGGTGGAACTTGTACTGTTTCCTAAATTACTTTTAAACAATTCAAAATTAGAAAAACCTTTTAACATAAAAAAGTAGTGCAATTTCATAAGCTTTCCAATGCCAATTTATTTGCCTCAATTGGATTAGCCATTTAGAAATGGCATCGAAAATATGAACTCGGGTGTTCGGTTTGCGAAATTTTACGATTTTTCGAATTACTCTTCAACCATAGGGAATTAGAGAAAACTTTCAACATGTGGCAGGAGCGGTTTTGCAGCAGCTTTCCAACGCCATATTATTTGCCTCATTCCGATAAACGGTTTAAAAATGTGATCGAAAATACAATTCACGTTTTTTGTATGAAGAAAAAACGGTTTTCAAAACTGCTCTTAAACCGCTTACATTTTGCCAAAAATTTAAGTTGGGTCATGATACTGATGTCCATAGCTATCCAACGATATATCGCAAGCCCCATTTGGACACCTTTTAGCTGAAGTTCAACCTAGTACTCGGGGAAGGTCAGACGCGTTACTCGGGAAGTTCATGTTCTGATCAGAATATTATTCTGATCCCGTGATCAGAATAGTGTTTATGTATATATATATACAAAAAAAGATGCGATTACAAAATGACATGATCATTATGAATTTGCCAGGGGCCACGACCGAAGTGGTGACCCTGAAGCAAGCGTTGTTCGAGGCTGAAAACAAAGCGACCTAGGAGCACACCGAGTGGGAAAAGTAAGAGGCACAGGTGGGCGAGGTGCAGCAAGAGCTCCAAGCTCTCATGACGAAGTACGAGGCGTTGGAGCTTGACTCGAGGACGCGAGAGTCTGAGCTTGCCGCGGCCCTTGAGAGCGCAAAGAATGCCAAGGCTGAAGCCCAAAAGGCCCTCCAGGAGATTGAGGCGATGAGGAAGATAGCGGCGGGTGAGGCATTCAATATGCAAAGCAAGCATGTGAAATTAAATTACTTGTTACTTACCCGAGTCCGGAGCTCTCCAGGAGCATTCATAGATTTGCCCCGCAGCGTGTCGGATGCCATAAAGTTTTACCAGGCCGAGGAGGGAAGCTCGACGGAGAAGTTGTTCTGGTCTCAGTATACCGGGACCGAACACCCGATGCCTATGAGCGACCAGCTGAAGCAACTGGTCGAGCTGCACAAGGAGGCCGAACAGGCCATGAAGGGCTTTATAGTCTGGATGTGGCCTGGTGACGCCCTTCCCAACAGCTACTTCGGCCTGGTGAGGCGGCTTGTGGATGCCTGCCCATGGCTGGAAGTCATCAAGCGGTCCGTCTGCATCGAGGGTGCATGCCGGGCTTTTGCCCATGCGAAGGTGCACTGGGCCAAGATGGACGTCGAGAAGCTGGTAAAGGAGGGGCCGTCGCAGGGCAAGGGGCATCGCCACCCCGAGATGTATTATGAGGGTGTCCTGAAGGGTGCCCGTCTTGTAGCGGACGAGTGTGCAAAAGATGTAATATTTGAATGAACTTGCTCGTGTGATCCTGTGGTATGAAAACTTGTTCATATGCGCTATGCAACGCTTGTTTGAATTTAAAATAGTACCTTCTGTTCGGTTGTTTATCAAATCTAAGAGATGGCTAGTTGTCGGCTTCTGCCCCCATGCCACGAGTGCTGGGGTGTTCGGGATAAACCTGAGCAATCTTGTTCCCATTTTTGGGTCCTTCGAGGGAGGTGCTCAGCGCAACGAACAAGGCAATTGGACTATAATGCTTTATCACTCTCACTTAGCCATAGAATTCTATAATTTTAAATTTTGGCGAAGGCCCTAGTATTCGGAAGGCCGAATTTGAGGCGCTATACACGCCTTAAGCTGGACAAAGCCGACTCCTCGCTCTAAGCGGCATAAGTCTTTAGGGACTCGAAACCTCTCGAACAGCGACCAGTCTCTCGCCTTATCATGACAGTCAGTTTTAGCTTTCTCTACTGAGGTGCTTAGCCCAGCTGAACCGGGGCACAATCGCAGTAGTTCTCTCAGTGCTACCTTAGATGATATAGCGGAACGTAAGGTACCAAAACATGGGAGCCGGGCAAACCAACTATTGACCCAAGACATGATTTGGAGCTGATGCATATAATGTTATAAGTTCAGGGTGCCGCACTGTCTAAAGTGTTCAGACTTCTCACACCGTATTATGGGGTATGCTTAAGCCCCTAGCGTATTGGCCGTACCAGAGTGTATGGGTGCTGGATGTCATGAATGAACATATGTATATATAAAAAAAGAGAAGAATAAAGAATGCGATAATAGTCTAGTGCTATGCATTGTTTATTCAAAAATGGTGCGTTAAAGCAGAATGATACAAGTGGTGCGGTAAGCAAAAAGTAGGATTACTTGACATGTCCCCTCCAAGGGCAAGCTAAGGAATGGTATTTAGAGCGAGTATTTCACTCGTTGTCAGAGACTACCTAGGAGTTCCGTGGTGCGACGTAGCTTTCTGCCTCGTTGGTTGCTACATCATGTGTTCGGCAATCATACTGCCGGGCAGGGTTTCCAGAGATTAATGTCCCGAAAGAGAGAAAAATAACAAAGCGGGAAGTCCCTCGTGCGGTTGACCTGCGTCTTGGGGCATGCCGCAGTCGTGCCCCCTGATGGGGTTATGTACCTAGGGTAGGGTCATGGACCTGATCTAAGTACCTTACCCAAGGACACCCATAGAAGAAGTCGCCTTCCAGTCGACCAGCGAGGGACACACTCGACTGACTTGAAGGACTCGACCACGAAGACTCACTCGACCACCAGGAGGTCAAGAGGCACTCTGCACTGCAACGGCCTGTAATCAAGTAGACTTTATGATAGTAAAGGCACTTTATGTGGGGCGTTACCAGTAACGCCCCAGACTTAACTCACCTTAAACCCTCTCCTACGTGGGCTGGCTGGGGTCCTGGCGCACTCTATATAAGCCACCCCCCTCCACAGGCAGAAGGGTTCGGCACCTTGTATCTCATATACTCATAATCCACTCGACCGCCTCCGGGCTCCGAGACGTAGGGCTGTTACTTCTTCCGAGAAGGGCCTGAACTCGTACATCCCTTGTGTTTACAACCTCTCCATAGCTAGGACCTTGCCTCTCCATACCTACCCCCACTCTACTGTCAAGCTTAGAACCACGACAGTTGGCGCCCACCTTAGGGCCGGTGTTTTAGCGATTTTGTGGAGAAGTTGCGATTCTTCCGAGTACTTTCATCATGGTGTCTGCTGGAGTTTTGGTCGGGGGTCAAGAGATCCGTCTCGGCACTCTCACCTTCATCGCCGACGACTCCGCATGGCTCCATGAGGCTCCACTCGACGTTGATGCGCTCCCCGTCCGCGGTGCGACGCATTTCCGCGCATATGTCCGCGGCGTTCTGCTGCGGCAACCGTCGACCCAGTATCGGTCGGCTCCTCCATCGTCCACCCTCCCGGTCTCCCGCCAGCGCAAGCGCTCGGGCCGGTCGAGGCTTCAGCGATGGGTGAGGCACGCGGTGGCTCGCCAATCGGCCACCACCCAAGTTGCGGCAATCGAGCCCGACGAATCTCTCTACGGCTTGTTCGATCTGTCGACTGGCTCCATAGAGACTGCATCCGAGTGCGGTAGCAGTGATCCAGCGGCGGAAATCTTGATGGTCGACGGGCCCCACAGTCCCCCTGGCTTCGCCCGTGATGGTGGAGCAGGTGATGGCGGCGACCCTGCACGAGGCTACGAAGAGTACCAGCCCGAGCCACTCGACTCTCTGCAAAGAGAAGAACTTCGCCGCAGGAACGTGGATCCCCTGCGTACTCCCATCGCAGGAGAAACCCCCGAGGCTCGTGCCTTGGAGGAGGCACGTCTGGCCAATTTGGCCGAACGCACTCGACTGGAGAATCTTCAGCGAGCACTCGACGAGCGCGCGCGGCAACGAGTTCCCGACACCAATCGACGTCAACTCTTCCCGCCGACTCAGGTATATCGAACCCCAATCCAGAATTTAGCAGCTGCGACCCGTATAGCCGAGTCCATCCAACCTTCGCAGTCGGAAGCTGGCAGAGGTTTGCTGCAGATCAGGGATCTGCTCCGGGCAGCAGGAGATCAGAATTCAGCCGTGTCTCAGTCGCGCAACAGAATTCACAGTCGATCCGTCACTGTGAATACAGTTCAGTCGGCTCACAGCCCCAGATCACCTCCGCGGCGTGAAGGGCGCGAGAATCGGCGAGATCAATATGGCGACCGACTCGACCGAGATGATAGGCGTCGAGTGCCCAATTCCCCTCCGAGGGGTGGGTCTTACGCTCCTTGGCAGCAAGATGACAGGTGTCAGTACAGTACAGGGCGAAGGGTTCCAGTCGACCCCAGAGAACCAGGCTTCGACGCGCGATCCATTATCGTGCAAGGTTTGGTCGACCGGAACAGAGCCCATCGAGGCGGACTCGACAGAGATGTACCCACAAGCAGTCGAGTGCATGTTTCTGGTCCTGAATGTTTCAGCAGAGCTATCAGAGCCGCAGTTATCCCTCCCAATTTCAGGTTGGCAACAGGAGTCAGCAAGTTCACTGGTGAGTCTAAGCCTGAAACTTGGCTTGAGGACTACCGGGTGGCAGTTCAGATTGGTGGTGGGAGCGACAAGGTGGCCATGAAGCATTTACCCCTCATGCTGGAAGGTTCTGCCAGGGCATGGTTGACTCAATTACCTCCTAGCAGCATTTACACTTGGGAGGATCTGTCCCGAGTGTTCATCAGAACGTTTGAAGGAACTTGCAAGCGACCAGCTGGACTGACAGAGTTGCAAGTCTGCGTGCAGAAGACCAATGAGACTCTCAGAGAGTATATTCAGAGATGGATCACTTTGCACCACACTGTGGAGAATGTGTCTGATCATCAGGCAGTCTGCGCCTTCAAAGATGGCGTCAAGAACAGAGAACTGAGTTTGAAGTTTGGTCGAACCGGTGACATGACCTTGAGTCGGATGATGGAGATTGCTACCAAGTACGCCAACGGCGAAGAAGAAGACCGACTCCGAAGCGGCAAGCACAAGCCGAGTCAGTCGGAAAAAGGAAACACCAGTCGGAAACAGAAGCGGAAGGCTGAACCGGCAGCTCCTGGAGAGGCTCTGGCCGTGACTCAGGGAAAGTTTAAGGGGAAACCAAAAGGATCCTGGAACCCCAAGAAGGTAAAGGATAAAGAAGGGAACGATGTAATGGATATGCCATGTCACATCCACACGAAGAAAGACGAAGAGGGGAATATCATCTACCCAAAGCACACCACTCGCCAATGTCGACTCCTGATCCAGCAGTTTCAGGGAAAATAGTCTAAGGACAAGGAGAAGGAGTCGGACAAGGCTGAAGACAAGGAGGACAGTGAGGAAGGATATCCGCATATCAACTCCACTCTGATGATCTTTGCAGATGTGGAAAGCAGGAGTCGACTGAAAGTGATTAACCGAGAGGTGAACATGGTTGCCCCAGCAAAAGCAAATTATCTGAAATGGTCTCAAACACCCATCACATTCGACCAATCTGATCACCCGACTCATATTGCCACCCCTGGGAGGCAAGCTTTGGTGGTCGATCCAGTTGTCGAAGGCACTCGACTGACAAAGGTGCTGATGGATGGTGGAAGCGGGCTGAATTTATTGTATGCAGACACGCTGAAAGGAATGGGCATTCCGATGTCCCGACTGAGCACTAGTAACATGAGCTTTCATGGAGTTATTCCAGGGAAGAAAGCCGAGTCACTCGGCCAAATAGCCCTGGACGTGGTGTTTGGTGATTCGAAACATTTTCGCAAAGAAAAGTTGACGTTTGAGGTCGTGGATTTTCAGAGTGCATATCATGCCATTTTGGGGAGACCAGCTTACGCACGGTTCATGGCTCGACCATGTTACGTGTACCTCAAATTGAAGATGCCCGGCCCCAAAGGAGTGATCACTGTCACCGGCGATAGGAAAAAGGCAGAAGAGTGCTTTCAGAAGGGCTCCAAGATTGCCGATTCCCAGGTGACAGCGGTCGAGTTCGAGGAATACAAGCAAAATGCAGATCCGAGTGACTTGCTGCGATCAAAGAAACCCGCCACAGAGTCTGCATTCCAGTCGTCCGGTGAGACGAAGCCTATTCACATTCATCCGACCGACCCCGATGCAGCTCCGACCCGCATCTCCACAACACTCGACCCAAAATAGGAAGAAGCGCTCATCCAGTTCCTCCGTGAGAACTGGGACATTTTTGCATGGAAGCCCGCTGACATGCCAGGTGTTCCCAGGGGACTGGCTGAGCATCGCCTAAGAGTCGACTCATCTGCAAAACCAGTCAAAGAGCATCTTCGGCGGTCCGCCGTCCAGAAGAGAAAAGCCATTGGTGAAGAAGTGGCTCGACTGTTGGCGGCCGGATTTATCCGAGAGATATACCACTCCAAGTGGCTTGCTAATGTCGTCATGGTTCCTAAGAAGGACAAGTCGCTCCGAATGTGCATTGATTTCAAGCACATCAACCGGGCCTGCCCGAAAGATCATTTTCCTCTCCCTCGCATAGATCAAATCGTTGACTCGACCGCGGGATGCGAGAGGCTATCTTTTTTAGATGCCTACTCCGGGTACCACCAGATCCGTCTGTACGGACCCGACGAGGTAAAAACAGCTTTCATCACTCCATTCGGGTGCTTCTGCTATATCACCATGCCATTCAGCCTCAAGAATGCCGGAGCCACATTTATGCGAATGATTCAGAAGTGTCTACTCACTCAAATCAGTCGGAATGTGGAAGCATATATGGATGATATCGTTGTCAAGTCACGAAAAGGTTCCGACCTGCTCGCTGATCTCGCCGAAACATTTGCCAACCTCAGAAGGTATGATATCAAGCTCAATCCATCAAAGTGCACATTTGGAGTTCCTGGTGGCAAGTTGCTCGGTTTTCTCGTTTCCGAACGGGGAATCGACGCTAACCCAGAGAAGATTGGCACTATTCTCCGAATGAAACGCCCTGTGCGAGTGCACGATGTCCAGAAGCTTACTGGATGCTTGGCCGCATTAAGTCGATTCATCTCACGACTCGGTGAAAAGGCATTGCCTCTTTACCGACTGATGAAGAAGACAGACAAGTTCGAGTGGACTCCAGAAGCTGATGCAGCGTTTGCCGAGCTAAAAGCTCTGCTCTCCACCCAGCCGGTGCTTGCTGCTCCAATCAGCAAAGAGCCTCTGTTACTCTATATCGCAGCCACAGGACAAGTAGTCAGTACTGTGCTCACGGTCGAGCGGGAAGAAGAAGGAAAAGCTCTCAAAGTTCAGCGCCCAGTGTATTATTTGTCTGAAGTCTTGACTCCATCCAAGCAGAGATATCCTCATTATCAAAAGCTTGTGTATGGAATATACATGACCACAAAGAAGGTTGCTCATTATTTCTCTGATCATTCCATCACAGTCGTCAGCGACGCTCCACTATCAGAGATTTTGCACAACAGAGATGCAACTGGTCGAGTGGCCAAATGGGCGATTGAACTTCTTCCCCTGGATATCAAGTTTGAGGCAAAGAAAGCCATTAAATCCCAGGCAATAGCAGATTTCCTCGCCGAGTGGATTGAACAACAGCAGCCGACTGAAGTTCACTCGGAGCATTGGACCATGTTCTTTGATGGCTCTAAGATGTTGAATGGTTCCGGTGCTGGGGTTGTCCTGGTTTCCCCCAGAGGAGATAAGCTCAGATATGTGCTCCAGATTCACTTTGATTCCTCCAACAATGAGGCAGAATATGAGGCCCTCTTATATGGGTTGCGCATGGCCATTTCACTCGGCGTCCGTCGCCTGATGGTCTATGGCGACTCGGATTTAGTGGTCAACCAGGTGATGAAAGAGTGGGACGTGAGAAGCCCAGCCATGACTGGATACTGCAGTGCAGTGAGGAAGCTGGAAAAGAAGTTCGAGGGGTTGGAGCTCCATCATATACCCCGACTGAAAAATCAAGCAGCTGATGATCTAGCAAAGATAGGTTCCAAGAGAGAAGCCATTCCGAGTGGCGTGTTCTTGGAGCATATACACACTCCGTCAGTCAAAGAAGATCCTTTCACCGAAGAAACTCCACAGCCCAAGAGTGCCACAGATCCGACTGAAGTTGAAGTCCCAGCGGTGGTCGACTTGATCATGGAGGTTTTGGTGGTCATTCCCGACTGGACAATTCCGTATGTCGCATATATCCTGAGAAAAGAGCTTCCGGAGGATGAGGAAGAGGCTCGACAGATCGTCCGTCGGTCTAAGGCCTTTACCGTAATCAAAGGACAATTGTACAGAGAAAGCGCGACTGGAGTTGGTCAGAAGTGCATAACACCAGAAGAAGGTCGACTCATCCTCAATGATATTCACTCGGGGACCTGTGGTCATCATGCGTCCTCTCGGACCATCGTGGCCAAAGCATACCAAGCCGGATTTTACTGGCCAAAGGCGAATGAGATGGCAAAAGAGATAGTGGATAAGTGCGAGGGATGTCAGTTCTACTCGAATATGTTGCACAAGCCTGCGTCGGCTCTAAAGACCATCCCACTCGTCTGGCCTTTCGCAGTATGGGGACTGGACATGGTCGGTCCTCTGAGAACAGGACGAAGCGGCTTCACGCATGTACTGGTGGCAGTCGACAAGTTCACCAAGTGGATAGAGGCTAAACCGATCAAGAGCCTTGACACCGGTACTGCTGTTAGCTTCATCAGAGAACTAATATTCAGATATGGAGTCCCGCACAGTATCATCACGGATAATGGGTCGAACTTTGACTCGGAGGAATTCAGAGATTTCTGCAACTCCCAAGGCACACGGGTCGACTACGCTTCAGTCGCCCATCCGCAGTCGAATGGACAAGCAGAGAGAGCTAATGGATTGATTCTTAAGGGATTGAAGCCTCGACTGATGCGTGATCTCAAACACGCAGCTGGAGCTTGGGTCGACGAACTTCCCTCAGTACTTTGGGGACTGCGGACCACACCTAATCGGTCGACCGGAAGAACTCCATTCTTCTTGGTCTACGGAGCTGAAGCGGTCTTGCCGAGTGATCTTCTCCACAATGCTCCTCGAGTTGAAATCTACAATGAAGCAGAGGCTGAACAAGCGCGGCAGGACGCAGTCGACCTTTTAGAGGAAGAAAGGGAGATGGCTCTGATCCGGTCGACCATCTACCAACAAGATTTGCGTCGTTTCCATGCCAGAAATGTGAGAGGTCGAGCCTTCCAGGAAGAAGATTTGGTTCTCCGAGTGGATCAGCACAAACCACACAAGCTTGCTCCTTCTTGGGAAGGCCCCTTCATCGTCACCAAGGTTCTCCACAACGGGGTGTACCGTCTTTACAACGTCAAGCATAATATCGACGAGCCCCGAGCTTGGAACGCGAAGCTACTCCGCCCATTTTATACTTAAGTTTTATCACTCGGATGAGTTGCAATAAAGTACTTCTGTAGTTCATGGACCTCAAAATAATAGTGTCATAGTTCCTCCATAATTTCTGTCACTTTTTATTTTTGTCCAATAAAATTCCCCCTCAGTGGGTGACTTAGCTGCGAATCCGTTTCGCCTAAGTTTGTAAAAATCCTACCGAGTGGTGAGCCAGACTCCCACTCGGAGGCTTAGCTGCGAATCCGTTTCGCCTAAGTTATCAAAATCCTACCGAGTGGTAAGCCAGACTTCCACTCGGAGGCTTAGCTGCAGTCCAAGGACTCGCCTAAGTTTGTCAAAATCCTACCGAGTGGAGAACAACCCTCTCACTCGGGGGCTTAGCTGCAGCCCTGTGCTCGCCTAAGTTATAAAAATCCTACCGAGTGAAGAGCAAACCTCTCACTCAGGGACTTAGCTGCAGTCCAAGGACTCGCCTAAGTTTATCAAAATCCTACCAAGTGAAGAGCAACCCTCTCACTCGGAGGCTTAGCTGCAGTCCAAGCACTCGCCTAAGTTATCAAAATCCTACCGAGTGAAGAGCAACCCTCTCACTCGGGGGCTTAGCTGCAGTCCAAGCACTCGCCTAAGTTTATCAAAATCCTACCGAGTGAAGAGCAACCCTCTCACTCGGGGGCTTAGCTGCAGTCCAAGCACTCGCCTAAGTTATCAAAATCCTACCGAGTGAAGAGCAACCCTCTCACTCGGGGGCTTAGCTGCAGTCGAAGCACTCGCCTAAGTTATCAAAATCCTACCGAGTGATAAGCCAGACTTTCACTCGGAGGATTAGCTGCAGCCCTATGCTCGCCTAAGTTATAAAAATCCTGCCGAGTGAAGAGTAAACCTCTCACTCGGGGGCTTAGCTGCAGCCCAGTGCTCGCCTAAGTGGACTGAAGAATAAGTCGATTGCAGTAAAGGCGCCTTGCTTTGAACCTGCAAAAGACATTTCGAGCCAAAGGCAATCATATTCAAGCACCAAATTCAAGTTTGAATCGATATCTAAAGGAACCGAGAGTGCTCAGGCGTTAAGCCTGTTAAGGTTTATCGGTTACAATTCCACTCGGCATACCGAGGCAAATTTAAAGCGTCGAGCCAGAAGAAGTTTTTTACCCCTCCTGTGGAGGGCTGGAAGGCGCGACGAATTCTTCAAGGTCGATTCCGTCGGCGATCCGAGTGGCAGCTGCAAGGAAAGTTTCCATAAAGGACCTGAAGTCGTGTTTCTTGGTGTTGGCCACCCGAAGAGCCGTCAGCTTCTCTTCTCGTGCATCTTTACAGTGGACTCGGGCAAGACACAGAGCAACATCTGCACCACACCGAGCCGAGGACTTCTTCCATTCCTGCACTCGACCAGGGATCGTGTTCAACCGGGCCATCAGCGACTCAAGGTCATTCTGAAGTGTCTCCTCAGGCCAGAGCGTCGAGTCGATGCGAGATGTGGCGGCCTTCAGCCTTGCGAGATAGTCCACGACAGCTGCAACACGAGACTCCAGTCGGAAAACATCCATGGCAACTTCGTCGTTCACCGGAGAATTGACGGGGTCGAGGTTTGGCTCCAGCCGACTAGTTTCTTCTTCAAAGTTTTGACAAAATTCTGCAAGGATGATCACTAAGTCAAGGGGATGGTCGAATGGAAAAACCACAATTGGAAATGTTTGCCAAGCATAGAGGTTTACCTTCAAGAATAAGAAACAGCTTCTTGGCAAGACTACTCAGGAAGGCCTCCAGATCAGTTTTCTTCCCAGTCAATTTGCTGATTTGGTCGGTCAGGGCAGCTTTATCAGTTTTTAGTCGACTGATCTCCTTGTTGGCGATCCCAAGAGCAGCTTTCAGATTGGTATTGTCTTGTTCAAGCTTGGTGACTGAAGCTAACTTCTCGTCAGCAAGCTTGATCTTCTCAGCGAGTTCGAGGTCTTTCTTCTGTTGGGCCTCCCTTACCTTACCTGCAAGTTACAGCAAGGTCAGATTTTGAAACAAGCAAGGGGAAAAGCAGTCGTCAAGGTCTCACCAAACATACCTTCGGTCTCCTCCTTTGCCTTCGTCAGCTTCTCTTGAACCAGCTTCAAGCTCAGCTCGAGTTGAGTGTGCTTGTTTTCCAGCTCAGAGTAGCGAGCCACAAGATCACAGGAGTTCTGCGAAGAACCAATCGACTAAATGTCAAATATAATTCACTTCCGAGTGAAAAAGGAAAAAACATACGTTTCTAAGACTACAGCCGAATACAAGCATTCGACCGTAGTCTCGGGGACTACACCCAGTGGGTGCACTCAGCGTGCCCCCACTAATTCTGTTGAAGACAAAGTCGACCAGTCGACCTCAAAAAAAAAAGAAGGGAGATGTATTCTTTAAGACTGTAATCAACTGCAAGCAGTCGACTACAGTCTCGGGGACTACACCCAGTGGGTGCACTCAGCGTGCCCCCACCGGTTTGTGAAATCCAGTCGACATAGTCGACTGACAGAAAGATTGACAGCATAAAGCCTAAGGCCGACTGCCAGCAGTCGACCTTAGCCTTGGGGACTACACCCAGCGGGTGCACTCAGCGTGCCCCCGCTAACACGGAGTTTAATCGACACACCCACTGGGTGACTACTATAAATTTCGGAAAGGAAAAGTTTTTGGTAGCATATCCAACAGAACAAACAGTGGTCGACTGACCTGAACTTGCTTTGGAGGGCAGAACTGGCGTCATAAGCCGCCTGGCTCGCATCCCGGATGGTCTTCAGCTGCTCCATCATGATTCCCGCCTGGCGTATTGCCTCCTTCGCCGCGCCAGCTTGGTCCTCTGGGACGTGGTGCGTCGTGAAGAGGGAGGGCTGCTGAGCACTCGTCAATGGATTTGCGAAGGACACCGTGTGTCGAATGGTGTTCTCTTCCTCCGCAATCAGAATCTCAGGCGCCGTCACGTCCTGGGGCACCTTACTGGCGGGCGCTTTCCTACTCCTCCTGCGCTTCAGTGGTTCTTCATCCTCATCATCATCAGGGAGATTGATAACAGTATTGGGTGGAGCTACGGAGAAGAATCAGGATCAGAGATCGCGAGTCAGTCGACTAAGAACGGCGTTAAGAATACAGTACCTGGGTTCGAAGTTGCTGCGTCCTCCATCTCGTGGTCATCAGCCCGGGCTGAGGTTTCAGAAGTAGCAGCACTGCAACTCCAAAGGATCAGTCGACTAACTTCAGCGTCGACCAGAGACAAAGTTCACACAAAATAAGAAGACTTAAGCAGCACGATTACCCTGATATGGTGGGGATGGACACCTTCATCTTCGGCAAGAGCTTGATCGGCTTCGACGAGGCCGCCCTGGGCTGCTTCGGCGCCTTTTCAGTCGGCACCGGAGAGATGGTCTGAGGGCGCTTGGTCGACTGAACAACGGTCGCAACCCCCTTGCCACGTTCAGACGAAGGGTCGTGGACAAGCTTCGACCGCCTTTCTGAGCGCGGTGGTACGACCTCCTCCTCCTCTTCTTCCTCGTCCTCAACGTCGTCGTCATCGCCATCGTCATCATCATCGTCGTCGTCATCCTCTGCAACGTCCGAGTCCCATTCCTCCTCTTCCTGGCTCTCGCCCCCGCTCGCCTCACCCTCCTCAGTCGGAGCTTGTGCCCCATTGGGCATCGAGTACAGCTCGGTGAGAGCCTAGAAGATATCAAGACAAGGATCAGTCGACCAGTCGGCAGGATAAACGGAAATGAATGCGACAAGAACACAGTGGAGGGCAGAGCAAGTGTACCTTGTTTGGATCGCTGTTGTGGTCGAGTGGAGGAATCCTTCTGGCTCCACGTGGGTTATCCTTATTACCGGTAACGGCTACCATCCATCTTTCTAGAGTGACGTCGTCGACTGCTTCTGGATGGACTCTAGTCTCGTCTTCAGTCCCACAGTACAACCACATGCAGTGGCTCCGGAACTGAAGGGGCTGGATGCAACGCCTAAGGAAGACCTCCAGGAGATCCATGCCCATCACTCCCTCCCGAACCAACTGCACCACGCACTCCATCAACATCTTCACGTCAGCTTTCTCCTCCGGAATCAACTTCAGGGTGGAGGGCTTGTTCACTCGGTCCATGGTAAACGGAGGGAGTCCACTCGACTGCCCTGGCGTCGACTGGACCTGGCAGTAGAACCAAGTCGACTGCCAGCCTCTGACGGACTCGGGAAAGGTCATGGGCGGGAAGGTGATCTTATTCCTCACCTGGATCCCCAGACCCCCACACATTTGGACAACTCGGGTTTTCTCATCACCTGGGCTCGCCTTCTTCACGGTCTGAGAGCGACACGTGAATATATGCTTGAACAAACCCCAGTGCGGCCGACAGCCCAGGAAACCCTCACACATGGACACGAACGCGGCAAGATAGGCAATAGAGTTTGGGGTAAAGTGGTGGAGCTGCGCTCCAAAGAAATTCAAGAAGCCACGAAAGAAAACACTCGGCGGCAAGGAAAATCCACGATCAACATGGGTGGCCAAGAGCACACACTCACCCTCTTCTGGCTGGGGCTGCCACTCCTTCCCCGGAAGCCTCGCAGCTCCATGAGGGATCAAGCCCTCGTTGGCCATGTCGAGGAGGTCATTCTCTGTGATGGTCGACTGGATCCAGTCTCCTTGGACCCAGCCCTTCGGCAGGCGGGATCTGGACGAGGACCCGCCGCGGCTGGTGGATCTCCCCTTTGCCTTCTCCGACGCCGACGCCTTCTTCGCACGTTCCAGCGCCGCCGTCTTCTCCTTGGCCATGGTTGCCGGCGAGATGCGCGAAGGAAAGTGGTGCGGGGGCGAGAGCGAGCACGCTGGGCGGGGAAGAAGGAAGCAGAGAGAGAGAGAGAGAGAATGACTGAGGCACAGTACAGAAATCCTCGCCGGGCGCATTTATAAGGTCCCTTCCGAGTGGATGACAGGTGGGCCCGGTCGATCTAATCATATCAGGAACAGTTATGCAGACGGGATACGTGGCGAAAAAAGCGGCACGGAGATCGAGGCGTCTATGTCCCGTCCCATCCGAACGCCGCGGTCCGCTCCGCTTCGCGTGCGTCCCCAAATTTCGCATCCCGCGGAATCCGCGAACAACAGATCAGTCTGTCAGACACGGGGTTTCCGGCGATCCGTCGCTCGGAGATCATCGAAGCCCGAAAGATCACTCGACGCAAGAATAGAATGGATCGAGTCGACTGAAGACAAGTTGCTCACTGTCGACGAAGAGATTCTTTGGTCCAGGACAACGCACGACCAGAGCGCAAAGGTTAATCGGAAACGACATCAACTCCTTCCTCACTCGAAGCCTCAATCCATTCGGGGGCTAATGATGGGGTTATGTACCTAGGGTAGGGTCATGGACCTGATCTAAGTACCTTACCCAAGGACACCCATAGAAGAAGTCGCCTTCCAGTCGACCAGCGAGGGACACACTCGACTGACTTGAAGGACTCGACCACGAAGACTCACTCGACCACCAGGAGGTCAAGAGGCACTCTGCACTGCAACGGCCTGTAATCAAGTAGACTTTATGATAGTAAAGGCACTTTATGTGGGGCGTTACCAGTAACGCCCCAGACTTAACTCACCTTAAACCCTCTCCTATGTGGGCTGGCTGGGGTCCTGGCGCACTCTATATAAGCCACCCCCCTCCACAGGCAGAAGGGTTCGGCACCTTGTATCTCATATACTCATAATCCACTCGACCGCCTCCGGGCTCCGAGACGTAGGGCTATTACTTCTTCCGAGAAGGGCCTGAACTCGTACATCCCTTGTGTTTACAACCTCTCCATAGCTAGGACCTTGCCTCTCCATACCTACCCCCCACTCTACTGTCAGGCTTAGAACCACGACACCCCCCTCCCCACCTGTGCCCATGGTATTTTCAATGCGTAATTATGTACGCGTGGCACGGATTTCGCCGTTTGGCTGGTACTGGGGTGGGGGCCACATTGCTATGCGAGCTCGGAACGTGCCAGGCGGTCTTGCTGCCGATTACTCCGGGCGTGCTTGAAGGTGTCCGGGTCCTTAATCGCCGAACTAGTGGATTGCCTTAAGAGGCTGCTTTGCGCTTCTGCTGCGAGGGTCGCAGTGTGCTCCTCCGTGCGGAGGGAGCGCTCTGTGTTTCCATTAACTGTGATGACCCCCCGAGGTCCTGGCATCTTGAGCTTGAGGTATGCATAATGCGGTACCGCATTGAATCTCGCAAATGTGGTTCGCCCGAGCAGTGCATGATAGCCACTGCGGAATGGGACTATATCGAAGATTAATTCCTCGCTTCGGAAGTTACCCGGGGATCCGAAGACCACTTCCAGTGTCACTGTGCCTGTGCAATGGGCCTCTACACCTGGTATGACGCCTTTGAAGGTCGTTTTTGTGGGTTTGATCCTTGAGGGGTCTATACCCATTTTGCGCATTGTGTCCTGATAAAGCAGGTTCAGGCTGCTGCCGCCATCCATAAAGACTCGAGTGAGGTGCAATCCGTAAATGATTGGGTCTAGGACCAGTGCGGCGAATCTGCCATGACGGATACTAGTGGGGTGGTCCCTACGATCGAAGGTGATCGGGCAAGAGGACCATGGGTTGAACTTTGGGGCGACTGGCTCCAACGCATATACGTCCCTTAGCGCACGCTTCCGCTCCCTCTTGGGGATGTGGGTTGCGTATCTCATGTTCACCATCCGCACTTGTGGGGGGAACCTCTTCTGTCCTCCGGTGTTCGGCTGCCGGGGCTCCTCCTCGTCATTGCTATGCAACCCCTTATCTTTGTTTTTGGCATTTAACTTGCCAGCCTGCTTGAACACCCAACAATCCCTGTTGGTGTGGTTGGCTGGCTTGACAGGGGTGCCGTGTATTTGACACGAGCGATCGAGTATACGGTCCAAACTGGACGGGCCCGGAGTGCTTCTTTTAAATGGTTTTTTCTGCTGACCGGCTTTAGAGCCTTTGAATCCGGCATTGACTTCCGTATCCTCTGTATTGTCGCTGTTAATGCGGCGCTTGTGTTTGTTGTGACGTGACCTGCCATTGCCATCCTTAGTATCCGAAGTACCGTGGTTCTTTGATATGTTATTGCTGCGAGCCAGCCAGCTATCTTCTCTCGCACAAAAGCGGGTCATGAGTGTCGTGAGGGCTGCCATAGATTTCGGCTTTTCCTGGCCAAGGTGCCGGGCGAGCCACTCGTCGCGGATGTTATGCTTAAAAGCTGCTAGGGCCTCTGCATCCGGACAGTTGACGATTTGATTCTTCTTTGTTAGGAACCGTGTCCAGAATTTCCTGGCCGATTCCTCTGGCTGTTGAATTATGTGGTTCAAGTCATCGGCATCTGGCGGTCACACATAAGTGCCCTGGAAGTTGTCGAGGAATGCGGCTTCCAGATCTTCCCAACAGCCAATGGACTCTGCTGGCAAGCTGTTGAGCCAATGCCGAGCTGGTCCTTTGAGCTTGAGTGGGAGGTATTTGATGGCGTGTAGGTCATCACCGCGGGCCATGTGGATGTGCAGGAGGAAATCCTCGATCCATACTGCAGGATCTGTTGTGCCGTCGTATGATTCGATATTTACGGGTTTGAAACCCTCTGGGATTTGGTGATCCATTACTTCGTCTGTGAAGCATAGGGGGTGTGCGGCGCCTCTGTACTGGGCTATATCGTGACGCAACTCAAATGAGTCTTACCAGCTGTGTTCGGCCCGGCCGGATTTATTTTTACTGTATCCGGCGTGACGGTTATCGTCTCGCATAGTGGCGCGCCCTCGTGATCCGTAGATCGATCTTGCATGTTTTGCTTTGTCCTCCAATACGTCTTGCAGGTTTGGCAAGTTTCCCCGTGCCTTGTCATTTTTATTTGAGTGGCGTCGGGGTGCGGGCTGAGTTTTTGGCTGAAATGCCTCTCTGTCGCGGCCACGAGGTAGCCAGTCAGCCGCATCATATGCTGGAGATGTAGGTTTGAGTGCTTCCTCCTCCAGTCGGGGTAGCAACCTACGCTTTGGGTAACTCTTGGAGGGGCGTTCGAGTTTATATTCCTTGGTCGCAAGGACTTCGGTCCATCTGTCAGCTAGCAAATCTTGATCAGCTTGAAGTTGTTGTTGCTTTTTCTTAAGGCTATTTGCCGTGGCTATAAGCCGACGCTTGAAGCGCTCTTGTTCGACGGGATCCTCAGGCATGACGAATTTGTCATCGTCGAGGCTTGCCTCATCTTCGGAGGGAGGCATGTAATTATCATCCTCCGCCTCTCCATCTGCCGCTCTCTTGGGAGGGCTGGCTTCTCCATCCTCCTGCCCTAAATCTTGCTGGAGGGGATTGTTGTCGTCTTCGGCACTATCCGGAGTGGTATTATCTCCTATGCCGGTGTCACCGCTTTTGCTTTGGCGAGACTTAGAGCGGAGCCGCTAATGTGGGCGCTTGGGTTGCTTCTTGGAGGGGTCATCCTCTGCTGTCTCGTCGCCATTGCCTTCTTTGGGTGTGTCCACCATGTTTATATCAAATGATGAGGTGGCTGTCTAGTGCCCTGTGGGTAGTGGTTCCTCTTCGTCTCCCGCATCATCGTACATACCGTCGATGTCTTTGGAGTCGATGTCGAGCATGTCGATTAAGTCGTCGACGGTGGCTACTAAGTGGGTGGTGGGTGGGCGGCGAATTTCTTCGTCATTTGCATCCCAATCCTACTGGACATAGTTCGGGCAGGATTCTCCTGACAAGGAGAGAGACCTTAATGAGTTCAGTATGTCACCGAAGGGCGAGTGCTGAAAGATATCCACGGAGGTAAACTCCATGATCGGCGCCCAATCAGATTCGATAGGCACGGGCGTAGGCGGTTGGGAGTCCGTCGCCGGGGAGGAATCCGGTAGTTCGGCGTCACGGCTCTCGTGAAGGGTAAGGTCGATACTCGGCTCAATCGCCGATGAGAGTGCGGCCTCCGTGGCGGGGTCTATCCACCCGTCCATGGATGGCGCAGCTGGTTCTGAACTGAGGGTCGGAGCGGTTGCCGATGCGATCTCCTGAACACTGTCTAATGGTAGAGCTAAATCATACTCATCGTGACCGTGTGGTGCACAAGGCAGGGGCTCGAATTCGTCGAAGATCAAGTCTCCGCGGACATCGGCCGTGTAGTTTAAGCTTCCAAACCTGACCTGGTGGCTAGGGGTGTAACTCTCGATCTGCTCCAGATGGACAAGTGAGTTGGCCCGCAGTGTGAAGCTGCTGAACACAAAGATCTGTCCGGGGAGAAAAGTCTCACCCTGGACTGCATCGCTATCGATGATCGAAGGAGCCATCAAGCCTAACGGCGACGACATAGAGGAACTCTCAATGAAAGCACCAATGTCGGTGTCAAAACCGGCGGATCTCAGGTAGGGGGTCCCGAACTATGCGTCTAAGGCGGATGGTAACGGGAGGCAGGGGACACGATGTTTTACCCAGGTTCGGGCCCTCTTGATGTAGGTAAAACCCTACGTCCTGCTTGATTATTCTTGATAATATGAGTAGTACAAGAGTTGATCTACCACGAGATCGGAGAGGCTAAACCCTAGAAGCTAGCCTATGGTATGATTATATGTTGTCCTACGGACTAAAACCCTCCGGTTTATATAGACACCGGAGGGGGCTAGGGTTACACAAGGTCGGTTACAAAGGAGGAGATACACATATCTGTATTGCCTAGCTTGCCTTCCACGCCAAGTAGAGTCACATCCGGACACGGGACGAAGTCTTCAATCTTGTATCTTCATAGTCCAACAGTCCAGCCAAAGGATATAGTCCGGCTGTCCGGAGACCCCCTAATCCAGGACTCCCTCAAAGCCCATCATTGGAATATACAATCCAAGTTCTATAATGAAAGATTCCCACTAGTATATGAAAGTGACGACATAGGAGACTCTCTATCATGAAGATCATGGTGCTACTTTGAAGCACAAGTGTGGCAAAAGGATAGTAGCATTGCCCCTTCTCTCTTTTTCTCTCATTTTTTTTTATTTGGGCCTTTTCTTTTTTATGGCCTCTTTTCTTTTTTTTATTTGGGCTTCTTTGGTCTCTTTTATTTTTTTATTTCCGTATGGAGTCTCATCCCGACTTGTGGGGGAATCATAATCTCCATCATCCTTTCCTCACTTGGACAATGCTCTAATAATGATGATCATCACACTTTTATTTTCTTACAACTCAAGAATTACAACTCGATACTTAGAACAAAATATGACTCTATATGAATGCCTCTGGCGGTGTACCGGGATGTGCAATGATGCATGAGTGACACGTATGAAAGAATTATGAACGGTGGCTTTGCCACAAATACGATGTCAACTGCATGATCATGCAAAGCAATATGACAATGATTGAGCGTGTCATAATAAACGGAACGGTGGAAGGTTGCATGGCAATATATCTCGGAATGGCTATGGAAATGCCATGATAGATATATGGTGGGTTTATGGTACCGACGAAAGTTGCGCGGTACTAGAGAGCCTAGCAATGGTGGAAGGGTGAGAGTGTGTATAATCCATGGACTCAACATTAGTCATAAATAACTCAGATACTTATTGCAAAAATCTATTAGTTATCGAAACAAAGTACTACGTG
This sequence comes from Triticum dicoccoides, assembly GCF_002162155.2. Lineage (NCBI taxonomy): Eukaryota > Viridiplantae > Streptophyta > Magnoliopsida > Poales > Poaceae > Triticum > Triticum dicoccoides. Next base: position 557,852,476 of record NC_041380.1, on the reverse strand, counting down.
CATGCTCGTAGGGGGATATATTGGTAGGAAAATACCATCGCTCGTCCTAGACCACCACTCATAAGGAAGACAATCAATAAATAAATCATGCTCCGACTTCATCACATAACGGTTCACCATACATGCATGCTACGGGAATCACAAACTTCAACACAAGTATTTCTCAAATTCACAACTACTCAACTAGTATGATTCTAATATCACCATCTTCATATGTCAAAACAATCATCAAGTATCAAACTTCTCATAGTATTCAATACACTTTATATGGAAGTTTTTATTATATCCCTCTTGGATGCCCATCATATTAGGACTAGTTTCATAACCAAAGCAAATTACCATGCTGTTCTGAAAGGCTCTCAAAATAATATAAGTGAAGCATGAGAGATCAATTATTTCTATAAAATAAAACCACCACCGTTCTCTAAAAAGATATAAGTGAAGCACTAGAGCAAATGACAAACTACTCCGAAAGATATAAGTGAAGATCAATGAGTAGTCGAACAATTATGCAACTATATGAAGACTCTCTAACATTTAATAATTTCAGGTCTTGGTATTTTATTCAAACAGAAAGCAAAACTAAATAAAATAGCATTCTAAGAATGGCAAACATCATGTGAAGAAGCAAAAACTTAGGATCAACCGAAACTAACCGATAGTTGTTGAAGAAGAAAAGTGGGATGCCAACCGGGGCATCCCCAAGCTTAGACGCTTGAGACTTCTTGAAATATTATATTGGGATGCCTTGGGCATCCCCAAGCTTGAGCTTCTGTGTCTCCTTAATTCCTCTCATATCACAGTCTCTCTAAATCTCAAAAGCTTTCATCCACACAAAACTCAACAAGGACTCGTGAGATAAGTTAGTATAATCCATTGCCAAAACCTTATCATACTCTACTGTAGCAAATCACTAAAATTATTATTCAACATTGCATACTAAATGCCTCTGCATATTTAATAGTCCTATCCTCAAATAGAATCATTAAAGAAGCAAACATATGCAAACAATGCAAACATAACAGCAATCTGCCTAAACAGGACAGTCTGCAAAGAGTGCAGCAAGATCCATACTTCCCTAACTCCAAAAATTATGAAAGAAAATTCCCACTGTAGTAAATTTATCATATCTTAATATTCAAAAGGTTTCAACATTTTATCACACTCTGACTTTTCTAGGGAATTATTGCAACAGCGGTAAACTTTCTGTTTTCAAACAGCAACATGTGGACTTGTAAAATAGGCATAGTAAAGGCTATCAATGCCACTTTTATTGAAATAAAATATGCAAAACATTGTTCTAAATAACAGCAAGCAAATCCTAACAAAATAAATTGACGCTCCAAGCAAAACACATATCATGTGGTGAATAAAAAAATAGCTCCAAGTAAAGTTACCGATGAACGAAGAGGAATGAGGGGATGCCTTTCAGGGCATCCCCAAAATTAGGCTCTTGGTTATCCTTGAATATTACCTTGGGGTGCCTTGGACATCCCCAAGCGTAGACTCTTGCCACTCCTTATTCCATGATCCATCGAATCTTTACCCAAAACGTGAAAACTTCACAACACAAAACTTAACAGAAAACTCGTAAGCTCCGTTAGTATAAGAAAATAAATCACCACTTCAAGGTACTGTAATGAACTCATTCTTTATTTATATTCGTGTTAAACCTACTGTATTCTAACTTTTCTATGGTTCATAAACTCTATTACTAGCCATAGATTCATCAAAATAAGCAAACAACACACGAAAAACAGAATCTGTCAAAAACAGAAAAGTCTGTAGTAATCTGGATCAAATGTATACTTATGGAACTCATAAAATTATCAAATAAATTTCTGTATGTTAGGAATTTATCTATTAATCATCTGAAAAAAGAATTAAATAAATATCACTCTCCAATAAAAATGGCAGCAATTTTCGTGAGCGCTAAAGTTTCTGTTTTTTACAGCAAGATCAACAAGACTTTCCCCAAGTCTTTCCAACGGTTCTACTTGGCACAAACACTAATTAAACATATAAAACCACATCTAAACAGAGGCCAGATGAATTATTTATTACTAAACAGGAACAAAAAGCAAGGAACAAAAATAAAATTGGGTTGCCTCCCAACAAGCGCTATCGTTTAACGCCCCTAGCTAGGCACGATGATTTCAATGATGCTCACATAAAGGATAAGAATTGAAACATAAAGAGAGCATCATGAAGAATATGACTAACACATTTAAGTATAACCCACTTTCTATGCATAGGGATTTTGTGATCAAACAACTTATGGGAACAATAATCAACTAGCATAGGAAGGCAAAACAAACATAACTTTAAAACTTTAAGCACATAGAGAGGAAACTTGATATTATTGCAATTCATACAAGCATATATTCCTCCCTCATAATAATTTTCAGTAGCATCATGAATGAATTCAACAATATAACCAACACCTAAAGCATTCTTTTCATGATCTACAAGCATAGAATTTTTATTACTCTCCACATAAGCAAGATTCTTCTCATTCGGAATAGTGGGAGTATCATAAGAGACTCGAATACTATAAATTGTTTCCACATTAAAAGAGTAATGTTCAGAAAAAGGTTAATCATAATCATGACAAGTTCCATAAATATAATCACTACTTTTTATAGCATAAGTATCATCGCAATAATCATCATAGGTAGGAGGCATGCTATCATCATTATAAATTTGCATGTCAAAACTTGGGAGACTAAAAATATTGTCATTAAACATAGCTTCCCCAAGCTTGGGACAAACATTAATTGCAGCAAATATATTATCAAAAACATCATCTTTATCAAACATAGCATCCCCAAGCTTGGGCCTTTTCATACCATAAGCATAATCACTCTCATCATTAATAGTATGGATAACACCAATAGTATAGCAATTATCATATTATTCCAAGCAAGTGCCAAAAAGATTTTCAAGATCATAAGAAGTATCATTATCTTCCACAATTATATTTTCATGAGGCATAATAGTAATATGAGCATCATTATTTGGGAGAGATATCTTTTTACCTCTCTTCCTTTTTCTTTTCTTATTCTTCACCACATCATGTGTGGGTTCAATCCTCTTTTTGGAGCTCCTTATTAATGAGATTGGTTGAATAGGAGGCTCCACCTTGTTACCTGATTCATCATAAGAAATAATAGAAGGGTATTGGGAAGTCTCTTCCCTTTCGTTAGTATTCTCTTCATCCTCTATTTGTTTTCTTTTCTTTATGTAATTGGCAATATAAGGATTTTCAATGCAATTTACCACACAATACATATAAATTTCCTCTAGATCGAAGCCAAGCAGTTTATAACGGGAAAATTCTGGAAGATCTCCAGTTATATGTTTCATTTCTTCGCAACCCATAAGCAAGCTAATTTCATTATAATGTGCAAGGGAAATCAACTCATCACAATTTTTGGACACGATAGATCATGAAACAATTTGCATCGGATGGTTAAATGACCACGTTCATTGCAAAGCTCACAAGTATGGCCGAGAAAATTTAAATTTTCAGCACAATCATCTAGCCTTTCTTGCAACGATTTAGTTTCTAAATATTTATGCCTCTTGCAATATCTATCTTCCCTATTTGGTGTGTACTTACAAATCCAATGCACTGCACAAAAATTGACATGTTTATAGGAGACATTTTCATCATAACTAGTGCAATCATCATTAGTACCATGGATATTCAAGGAGTTCATACTAACAACATTGCAACCATGCTCATCATTCAAAGATTTAGTGCCAAACATTTTAATGCATTCTTCTTCTAACACTTTGGCACAACTTTCCTTCCCATCATACTCACGAAAGATATTAAAAAGATGAAGCGTATGAGGTAGACTCAATTCCATTTTTTTAATTTTCTTTTTATAAACTAAAGTAGTGCTAAAACAAGAAACTAAAAGACTCGATTGCAAGATCTAAAGATATACCTTCAAGCACTCACCTCCCCGGCAATGGCGCCAGAAAAGAGCTTGATGTCTACTACACAACCTTCTTCTTGTAGACGTTGTTGGGCCTCCAAGTGCAGAGGTTTGTAGGACAATAGAAAATTTCCCTCAAGTGGATGACCTAAGGTTTATCAATCTATAGGAGGCGTAGGATGAAGATGGTTTCTCTCAAGCAACCCTGCAACCAAATAACAAAGAGTCTCTTGTGTCCCCAACACACCCAATACAATGGTAAATTGTATAGGTGCACTAGTTCGGCGAATAGATGGTGATACAAGTGCAATATGGATAGTAGATAATAGTTTTTGTAATCTGAAAATATAAAAACAGCAAGGTAACTAATGATAAAAGTGAGCATAAACGGTATTGCAATGATAGGAAATAAGGCCGAGGGTTCATACTTTCACTTGTGCAAGTCCTCTCAACAATAATAACATAACTGGATCACATAACTATCCCTCAACATGCAACAAAGAGTCACTCCAAAGTCACTAATAGTGGAGAACAAACGAAGAGATTATGGTAGGGTACGAAACCACCTCAAAGTTATTCTTTCCAATCAATCCGATGGGCTATTCCTATAAGTGTCACAAACAGCCCTAGAGTTCGTACTAGAGTAACCCTTAAGACACAGATCAACCAAAACCCTAATGTCACCTAGATACTCCAATGTCACCTTAAGTATCCGTGGGTATGATTATACGATATGCATCACACAATCTCAGATTCATCTATTCAACCAACACATGGAACCTCAAAGAGTGCCTCAAAGTTTCTACCGGATAATCACGATGAAAACATGTGCCAACCCCTATGCATAGGTTCATGGGCGGAACCCGCAAGTTGATCACCAAAACATACATCAAGTGAATCACGTGATATCCCATTGTCACCACAGATACGCACGGCAAGACATACATCAAGTGTTTTCAAATCTTTAAAGACTCAATCCGATAAGATTACTTCAAGGGGAAAACTCAATCCATTACAAGAGAGTAGAGGGAGGGAAACATCATAGGATCCAACTATAATAGCAAAGCTCGCGATACATCAAAATCGTATCACCTCAAGAACAGGAGAGAGAGAGATCAAACACATAGCTACTGGTACATACCCTCAGCCCCGAGGGAGAACTACTCCCTCCTCGTCATGGAGAGCACCGGGATGATGAAGATGGCCGCCGGAGAAGGATTCCCCCTCCGGCAGGGTGCCGGAACGGGTCTAGATTGGCTTTCGGTGGCTACGAAGGCTTCTGGCGGCGGAACTCCCAATCTATTGTGCTCCCCGATCGTTTTAGGGTATATGGAGATATATAGGCGGAAGAAGTACGTCAGGGGAGCCACGAGGGGCCCACGAGGGTGGAGGGCGTGCCAGGGGGTGGGCGCGCCCCCCTGCCTCGTGGCTTCCTCGTAGCTTCCTTTACGTGGACTCCAAGTCTCCCGGGTTGCTTTCCTTCCAAAAATAAGTTCCGTGAAGTTTCAGGTCAATTGGACTCCGTTTGATTTTCCTTTTTTGCGATACTCTAAAATAAGGAAAAAACAGAAACTGGCACTGGGCTCTAGGTTATTAGGTTAGGCCCAAAAATCATATAAAATAGCATATAAATGCATATAAAACATCCAAGGTTGATAATATAATAGCATGGAACAATAAAAAATTATAGATACGTTGGAGACGTATCAAAAACCAACGCAAGTGCTCAAGAGATAGGAGAGACCGGTCAATCAATGTAGGGCGTCCTCCTAAGAGCATAGCCCGCGGACGTCTCCTCATATTGGATGTCGGGCGGCCACACTCATCAAATGCAAACCCTCAATAAAAGCAAATCCATGCACGCCCATTATACCTGTGAATATCACATGTCGGGGATATACCCTGCGTATGACCCGTCTGGACTTGGCGACTCACCAGCGACCCGGCTTATACTTGGCGACTCACTGGAGACCCGCCCGAACCTCGGCGGCTCATTAATAACCCGGCAGGCGGGTCAGACGATCGACAAGACCCAACGGCCCAGAAAGCGGCTCGTGAGGAGGTCGGCTTATGTTATGGTGGGCCGGCTTAAGATGAAAGGCATAAGGAACATTCTCCTAAAAAGGAAGCAAGACTAGGACTCTTCTTTTTATAAAGTAATCCTAATCCTACTAGGACTAGTCATGTACCCCGCCCCTTCAACTTATATAAGGAGGGGCGGGCACCCCAAAAGGGACACGTTGTTGTTCAAGTCTATATGATCATATCTACAAAGTCCCTGCTCATCGTTGCATAATGACCCGGTCCTTGGGGACTACACTGGTTGAAGTTTTTATGAGCATAAGGCAATTACAACTCGCAGGTTGCTGCAAGCATGACAACCCGGCACTTGGGGGCTACATATGTGGAATATTCAGTTTATGACTAGTGACTGAGATGAACAAACCCGGATTTCTTCAAGGTTGCAACATTGATATTGAAGCAAGTCTTAAGCTGTCACAAGGCACCCTTCTTAAGACTTGGGGGCTACAAGTGATATGCATATAAAAGAGGTACATCTTCAAACTTGATGTTAGCAACAGTTATGACCCAGTGCCATCAATATTTACAAACTGGCAATTTTGCAATGATAAACCGACAAGTTCTACATCTTCAAGCCGGCTGAAACTCAGATGAGTATTTCAAGACCAATATTTTTTAAGCATTGGGAGCTGAATCAAATGAATTATTCTTCACAATATTTCTGTGAGAAACCAATGTCAGCAAATTGATTATAAAGCTGATCTATTGACCCGGATTTTCCAGAAGAAGGAAATGACAAGGACTTAAGGATGATCAGGTGTCGGCTTACAAGAACTTTTAACTTGGAGCACAATCTATCAAATTTGTTCTTGTGTTTATTTTGCAGGATCAGTTTAACATGGATATCCAAATTAAAAAGGGGGCTAATGTCGGGGATATACCCCGCGGTATGACCCGGCCGGACTTGGCGACTCACCAGCGATCCAGCTTATACTTGGCGACTCACTGGGGACCCGCCCGAACCTCGGCGGCTCATTAATAACCCGGTAGGCAGGTCAGACGATTGACAAGACCCAACGATCCAGAAAGCGGCTCGTGAGGAGGCCGACTTATGTTATGGTGGGCCGGCTTAAGATGAAAGGCATCAGAAACATTCTCCTACAAAGGAAGCAAGACAAGGACTATACTTTTAATAGAGTAATCCTAATTCTACTAGGACTAGTCATGTAACCCGCCCCTTCAACTTATATAAGAAGAGACGGGGCACCCCAAGAGGAACAAGTTGGACAAGTCTAGATAGACAGACAAGTCAAGAGCTCTCGAAATAGAGCACCCCTATATCGTGATCATCTTCATCAATATCAATGAAGCAGGATGTAGGCTTTTACCTCCACCGTGAGGGGCCGAACCTGGGTAAAAAACCTCGCATCTCTCATCCCATTCATCCCCTCTCAAGCTATCACATAGATGCATTGGCCTCATGATTAAGTCCTTTTCACGAGGATATCTGTCGTGACAAATCCACGACATCACACTAAAAAAACATTTGTTGGTAGCCAAAAATACAAAGTTCGAACATAAAATTTATTCAAATGCATAATCAAACATTAGCTATTTGGTTATCATTGTAGGTCCACATATGCTCCACACAATCACTGAGTAGTTGTGCATGCACCTGACGATCTCGAAGAACTCCTTCTGAATTAATTCATCAAGCTCTGTCGGTTAATACTCCCCATCCGACGAACCATCTGAATCCATCATTTTGCCTACAAAACAATCACAAAAAAAGGGTCTGCCATTTTGTCAGTTGGACTCAACAAAGAAGAAAAGAAAACTACGAAACAACTATGTCTTCGCACTCCATAGTCTTGAAGTGAATGTCTTCATAAGTCATAATCTTCATCGTGAATGTCTTCATGAACCACCATTGTCTTTAATGTCTTCACACATTTTTAGGGGTCATCTCTTGTAGCTAAACCGAATCAATGAGGGAGTACTACCTGTGTTATCCTGCAATTCTCACAAACACATTAGTCCCTCAACCAAGTTTGTCGTCAATACTCCAAAACCAACTAGGGGTACGGTGGCACTAAATGCACTTACAGATTGGTGCAATTTGAGGTGGGTTTGGCATGTCTGGTCCGATGTTACAGACACGTATGGGACTCTCCATAACCGCCACATATTTACACTGGATATGAGGGATGCCCGTCAACCCGGACGTTGGAGGCCGGTATGAGGCATCCGTGTGAGTTGGTTTTTTGGATTGGTCAATGACGACCGGGCCGTCTTCCCGGGCATACAAGAGGGGTTTGGTGCGCCCGGCTAGATGCTCTAATGGCAATGAAAAGAATCATCTCAGGAGTTGATATTTGGACGATGTTTGGTGGAGTCGGCCAATAGGCCATGCCTCCACTCTTTTGTTTTCGAAAAGGCCGGCTATAGCTCTACTGCATTTCCATCCCATCAAATGATCTCCCCAATCATACTGATGGACACATCATAATTGTGTGTCTTGAACGGACGTGTAATATCTGCTTCTGATCTCAAATGCACCCTGTTGAAAAGTAAAATCCAAAATAATAGTAAAAAATTCAGAAAATAATTCTGATTTTTTGGTAAACTTTGACAAAATGTTTTGTATGCTTGCAAAATATCAACACGAAATGATATATGTGGAAGTCATGGCAAAGAAAAAGAAATTGATGCTCCAAAAATGCTTGTTTTCAAAACATTTTAGAGTACTAATTTTTCCCATGACTTTCACAAATGTCATTTTGTGCTTAAAATTTGTTAATCGTGCAAAACATTTGTCAAAGTCTATCATAAAAAAATCAGATTTTTTTGGATTTGTCTACTATTTTTTTTTACTGTTTGCCAGAATGCATTTGAGCTCGGGTTAGAATTAGACTTTCGCTGATGAATTTGTTTACTATATATTTTTAAAATTTTACTGTTCACCAGAATGCATCCATTTTTTTTGGCGGGGAGAGTGTATTTGAGCTTATGCCAACGGAAGGATTAATATCAGAGTTCGGATTTGGACGATCCTCGGTGGAGTCGGACAAAAGGCCATACCTCCACTGCATTTCCATCACATCAGATGATCTCCCAAATCACACTGATGCCTGTAGCTTCAGCTGGTCAACCTCTTCCCGGATTAAACTACTCACCAAGCTCAAAGTTGACATGTGAACGATGTACGCCGCCTCGAGATCAAAGTTCAGGTACCCTTTTTCTACACTTGCTCCATTTTTAGAGGACGTTGACTCTCTTTCCAATAGAAAGATTAGTTTGGAACACAACGCAAAGCACGCGCACACTTTTTCTTTCTACTGCGCATAATTTGCAAGCAACAGGGGTTTGACATCCTTCCAAGGCTAACTGTTCATGCCACTTTTGAAAATAATCAGAGTCTACGTCCCGTACTGTTCAAGTGCACTGAACAATTTTTCTGCCTGAGGTTCGATGTATGGAACTCGAAATGGATTAGCTGGAAGCTCTCTCCACGCAGGGTATTAATAGTTGCTGGATGTCATTTCAAGTAAAAGTAGCCCGCTTCTTCTAACTCAACTTTATCTTCTTTTAGCATACAAATCGAGTTCGTGTCCGTCACTCTCTTTTCTTTGATAAAGGATATTTCATTGAATTTATTTAGAGAAAAGACTTTTCGTCTCTCAATTCTTGGCGGAGTCCAGATTTAGTCCCTCAACTTCACAACCGGACAACTTGCACCCTTCTTCTCAAACCGAACAAGATTCATCCCTGATCACGGTTTTGACCGGTTTTGATGCTGTCCCACCCCAGTTTTGACCGTTCCGACTCAAATTTGCCTACCTTTTCCAAGTTCACGTACTGTTTTCAAATTCGGTTACTTTTTCAAATACGTGAACCTTTTTAAAATTTGTGTACTTTTTAAAAATCGGCGTACTTTTTTTCCAAGTTCACGTATTTTTTCAAAAATGCATATGTTTTTTAAAGTTCATTTAGTTTTTTTAAGTTTTAGTTTTTTAAAATTGATGCACCTTTCATATTCGAGTACATTTTTCTGAAAGAGTTCATGAATTTGAAAATTGTATGCGAACTTGAAAAAAAGTACGCGGATATGGAGTTCTTTTGCGCAAAAATATGTGGATGTCAAAAATTATTTCAACTTGAAACAAGTACGTGAATTTCATAAAAAGTTCATGGATTATAAAAGCAACATGGATTTGAAAAAAAAGCGGACTTTGAAAAGCATGTGGATTTGAAATAAGTATGCACATTTCAGAAACAATTCATGGCTTTGAAAAATACTTGGATTTGATAAATTTACACAAACTTGGGAAGAATACGGGGATTTGGAAAAGTGCGTAAATGTTAAAAAATCACGGATTTGAAAAAAGTACGCGAATTTCAGAATAGTTCGCTGATTTGAAAAAAATTATGTTTATTTTTAAAAAAATACACGACCTTGAAAAAACTACGCGGAGTTGAAAAGTGTATGTGAATTTCAAAAAGTTCACGGATATAAAAAATTTAGAGGAATATGAGTGAGCACCAGTCAAAACCGGGATGAGTCAACACCAAAAACCGGTCAAAACAGGGTCAAGGGACGAACCTTGTCCGATTTCGGTAGTTGGGGGTGCAAGTTGTCTAGTTTTGAAGTTAAGGGAGCAAATCTAGACTTCACGAAAAGTTGAGGGACGAAAAGTATACTTTTCTCATTTATTTATCATGGTGATACAACCGCATCTAAAGAATGTTCGGCCTCTGAATAGCATGATACACACTGCCAATAAATCCTTCACTCTCATATCTCCTGAAGACCGTCTTGATCTTGCGAATCATACTGGGCCCACTGTAGGCCGCTCGTCAACTGCACCAGTTCAGATTGACTTTTCATTTTGTTCCGTATATAGTCCATGTTGAAATCTCTAAGAAGACTTATATTTAGAAACGAAACGAGTAGTATTTAATATTAATTTTGAAGGAAGAGGCGAGCTTTACCTTTTCTTTTTGGAGGAAATGTAATTAGTGGTAATCTGTGCATGCAATCATTGGTTGACTACGGAGTTAAGTTTGGTTGAAGTGCTACTACAGTGAAGGCTGACTTGTGCGGTTGTGTGACTTGGGGTGCACTTTTGGGCGTCGAGCTCATGTGCAGCAGCCGTCGGAAGAACGCTGCCGCCGCTCCTTTGCACGTCGTCAGTGAGCCAGATCTGACGCGTCGTACTTTTGTTGCGCAGCCACAGCCTGTGGTGAAATGATTTCGTGGGTCTCAAGTGTACCATCAAAGCCTGTTCTGCTTTCTTGTTGAGGCGGAGGAAGATGGACGGCCAAGACATAGCCATGCAGCAAGCTTTACTTGGCCCGGTGTTGAAGTGAAGTGAAGTGAAATGGAATCCATCAATCTATCCATGGGCGGCGGCACGCACGATGGCATTCATCACGTAGGAGTGATCGGCGACGTGCTGTGTTCACGCTGGCCAAGCAAGCAAAGCAACCCATCCGGCTCACCCGACGATCTGCGGACCGGCGTCTCCAGCCTTTCGGTTTCGGCGGCACCGCGCGTCCACCACTTGGCGGGATCGATCGACATGGGCCAGCGGCGGCGGCAACCCCCCACTCCGTCCGTCCCTGCCCACGCGCGACGCCACTTGTTCGCGGCTCGACGTGGCCGATGCGAGTTGAGCTGAGCGGTGCAGCACCCGCCGGCGTCGAGGACGTCGCGTGTGCGGCGGCCAGTGAAGTGAACGTGCCTGCATCTGCATATGCACGGGCATGTGGGTCGAATATTCCCTGCCATTCCTACTCCACTCCTATATGTGGAGGTGGACGCGGGCGAGATATTTTTACTCGGAATTTTCTCTCCGGTCCAGGAGACACCAACGTCTGACCCTGAGGCCTCTCGCCGTGAGCTTTCCCGGTGAAAGGCAATGCTGTTGCTGCTGCGTTCAGTGTTACCTAGTACTTCCGTCAGAGTATTGGTTTTAGATGAGTGTTGGGGGTAGACACACACGAAACAGTCCGGTGGTGGACTTGGCCAAGGCCAACCACAGTGCCAAAGTACCAACCGTGGCGACCCAATTGGCCAACTCCGTTCAGGTGCAGCCGCTGACTTCGACGGCCGATCCGTTTACTCTAAGACGCGGCCAACCCAGCACACTGCTCCGTTTCTGACAGTCCCCCGTCTCGCAACGACCGACCAAGACTTTGTCGACTACCGTTGCACTAGCGAGTAGCGAGTTAGTCTCTCCCCCAGGTTACTAGTGAGTGCCTTCGACGAATCCTAGGCTGAGCTCAAAATGCGAGAGATTTGACACGAGTTTTGCCTTTTCCGGTTCCGGCACGAGATAAATTTTTTTTGCATGATAATACGTGTTCCATTAATAAAATAAAAATTCTGTTACAAGCTATGTAAACATCGATGTTACAGAACTGAAAAGATAGAATAATCCTATGCAAAAAACCAGCGCCTGTCCCTCTCCATTAGAAAAATGAGACAGATCACCTCTTCACATGAGCTCGACGCGGCACCATCGCTGATCAGCAGCTTTACGGATCTCCAAAGTAGTTTGCTTGAAGCAAAATCATTGCCGTTGAAAGAATCAGACCGGGGCAATATGTCCCCGAACATGTCATCAAACTCCAGAACTGACACACCCACGCGACTATGACGCCGGAGGAGGAAACTCAGCCTTCAACCATAAACCCAGCACAATATGCACCATCTTTCAGCTGTCACTTGCATAGACAACCGTCTGCGTGTACTCCTGGACGACAAAACCTCCCTGCTCCAGCATGACGTCGGAGATAACGCCGTAGCAACGGGGACACAGCGGGAGGAGAGATGCACTTGATGGAGTCACCGCCGCTGCCTCGCCGACACCAACCATGAACCCTAACGTCACCGATTTGAAGGACCGGCAAACACATGATGCCATTAACTTTGAGACGCCGCCATGATAAGCACCGCCAGTGTGGGAGTAGAGTTGAGAAAGATTTATTCGTCTGGACGCCGTTTCCACCACCACAACGACGCACCACGACCTACAAATCCAAACCCTAACTACAGAGCAGAGAAACGGGATCTCCCCTCCCTCCCGCTGCCAGAGCAGCAGCCGAAGGGAGAGAGGGCCAACGTCTTGATCAGTGGAGATCGGTGGAAGAAGATCCGCCTCTCTAGTCGCCTGATTGTGGCGGTGGCTAGGGCAGAACCAGCCCGAGATTGGTTTTTGGCACGAGATAATTTGACGCGTGTGGTAAGAATAGGAGGATCGCTCAGCTTGGTCAGATCAAGCCCCCCGCCCGCGCGTTCCCACTCACCGCCCAACCCCATCCGCCGCCGCGGGCGCGTGCCGAGACCCGAAGCAGCTTGCTTCCCACGCCTTTTCGCCTCTAGATTTCTTAGTCCCTGCACACGCCAAATACCTTTCATGTTCTAAACTTGCAATCTCTCCAACTTTTCCTCTCCACAAGTACTCCTTCCCCGTCCTATATATACACACACCCGCCAAAGAAAAAGGGAACCCATCAACAATTCAGCAGGCCACAAGCAAGCTCGACAACACAGAGTGCCAACAGAAACCACCACATCCCGATCCCAATTCGCAACGCAGAGTAAAGAAGATGGCCGTGTCCGTGGGCAAGCAATGGACGCGGGTGCGCACGCTCGGCCGCGGCGCCTCGGGGGCCGAGGTCTTCCTGGCCGCCGACGACGCCTCCGGGGAGCTCTTCGCGGTCAAGTCGGCGAGCTCGGCTTGCGCGGCGGCGCTGAGGAGGGAGCAGTGCATCATGTCCGGCCTGCGCTCCCCGCGCGTCGTCTCTTGCATCGGCGGCCGCGGCGCCCGTGACGGCTCCTACCAGCTCTTCCTCGAGTTTGCCCCCGGCGGCTCGCTGGCCGACCGAGTGGCGATCGACGGGGGCCTCGACGAGCGTGCCCTGCGCGGCTACGCGGCCGATGTGGCGGCCGGGCTCGCGTACCTCCACGGCGCCGGGATGGTGCACGGGGACGTCAAGGCGCGCAACGTCGTCATCGGCGCCGATGGCCGAGCCCAGCTCGCAGATTTTGGGTGCGCGAGGAAGGCGGGAGCCGGTGGCGGGCCGATCATCGGCGGCACGCCCGCGTTCATGGCGCCCGAGGTGGCGCGCGGCGAGGAGCAGGGCCCCGCGGCCGACGTCTGGGCGCTCGGCTGCATGGTTGTCGAGATGGCCACTGGACGCGGGCCGTGGAGCGGCATGGACGGCAACGCGCTCGCGGCGCTGCACCGGATCGGCTACACGGAGGCCGTGCCCGAGGTTCCCGAATGGCTATCCGCCGACGCGAAGGACTTCTTGGCCAGATGCCTTGTCAGGCAGGCCAGCGGCCGGTGCACGGCCGAGCTGCTGCTGGAGCACCAGTTCCTGGCCTCGGCTGCCGTCGACGCGAAGCCGCGAACCATGGAGGGCAAATTGGTGTCGCCGAAGAGCACGCTGGACGCAGCATTCTGGGAATCGAATTCAGACACGGATGAGGCGGAGCACGACAGCTCGGCCGAGATGAGGATGAGGGCATTGGCCTGCCCTGCCTCGGCGCTCCCGGACTGGGACTCCGAGGAGGGATGGATCGATGTGCTCGCCGCGCCAACTGAAGCACCCGACGCAGTGCCCCTGGTGATCGAGGAGATGACCGACCTGGACAACGGCGCGATCACAAACGAAGAACCCAGCGGCGCAGAGTCCGGCGTTCTCCCCATTACTTTGGACGTGGAGTACAACGGCGATGGCAATATAGCCTACGACGATTCAGTTAGGCATCGTCAGTCTTTTGAGTGTTTAGCTTGCCACGAATTATCATGTACCGAATTGTTGCTTTGCAACACAAAGAGTAATGCAAATGATCTCGCTCTTGCACAAGCACTCCGTTTTCGTACTGCTGCTCTATGTTTCACCGCTCCCCATTGCGACACCTTCGATTAGGCGGAAGAAATTTACATGCTACTTCGCCTGTACTACTAGGCAATACTAGGTCGCGTGGCCATGACTCCGACGGAGGAAATCCAGCGTGAATTCACAAGCTTGCCGGCCACGCTGCACACCGCGGCTTCCACCGCGAAAGGGTTCGAGTTGACGCGGAAAGAGCAGCGTCACAGCAGCTCACGCACTAGAAGCGATCCTTGGGAAAGTAGTAGTACTACACTAGCGCGCGGCCAGTCAAAAACTATTTTGTTGGGCTACGTGGGTCCAGCAGAGTCGACGAGCCGACCAGTGAAAGCGAGACCTTTGCAACGAGTGAGCGTCGCATCCTGAGATTGGTTCGCCAGGTGGAGATTCATCCAGCCACGACCGCCCGCGTCCCCTCGCCGCTGCCCGACGCACTCGCCGGCTCGTCGTGCACTTCTGGGTCCCGTGTCGGCTGCGTGCTGGCGCGCGTGACACGTACTATGTACTATGCACCATGCTCTCCGTGCTTCGAATCAAGTTCCTTTTTTTATTGCTTAACTGAAATTCGGTTAAAATTAGCCATGAGGCTGCTAACAACATTTAGAAACCATCCAGGTGGTACAAATTCAGGGCAGTGCAGATATCATGCATAACTGTAATAATTACCTTGCATCTATCAGTTCCAAATAACATTTTGTCTTGTAAAAGAGCGGTCCACAACAGTTTCTCACATGTTGAAGTCTCCAATGTGATTGCTTCCGCTAGAGCATATGACGCTCGCTCCGAGTCACAACAGCACCAAGGATGATTTTACAATATAATTCACCAAAGCTGTAGTAGTATAGCCTCTCGTGTCAAGTGACACCAATGATTTTTAAAAATCCATCACTATATTTAGTTGAATCACTATTTTTTTTTAATTGACACCATTGCCATAAAGCTGATCCCATCGGATCTCTTTTCCTGCTTCACCCATGAACAGGGATGCCCTGGATTACCGATTAGAACAGTACTTCACGCCCTGTGCATGCCAAAGTTCTTTTCAAACCAACCTTGCATTTTTCTACCTATGCTCTCCTTTCTCCAATATAATCAAATGTGCCACTAGTAATTCGGCCCACCGCCGTCAGCAAACAAAGCTACCACTCAGTAAAAGCTTCCACAGAAATATCCACCTCTTGTTTCATAGCATTAAAATTTCAGCTAAATGGCATAATACTAGGTTGAAGTGGGTCTTCGATTTCTTTTAGTGGGAGAATGACTTGGGATGAAAATTTGACTAAGTATCCTTTCTATCATCATGACGAAGAGGAGATTGTCAAGATTCGTATTCACACTTCTGGGGATCGGGATTTTACCTAGCAAAAATGACGATCGTTGCAACATATTGATGTTATTGTGAGACTTCGGGCATTGCCAAAGAAAGTGTGTCAACTCCAAAGATCATGTCATGCAACTACTTCAACAATCGTGGTGGGTTTCTTAACATGACTCTGATATTGCCCTTGTAAAGCTTTTGGGAACTTCTCTCATCTCCAATGCATGCAGTCAACAGATCCGAGCAAACCTGGCCACCATCTTGCTTCAGTCATTGCCATGATCATCTCGGTGTTTGCGACAGTTGGTTCTTTCAGGCTCGGAGTTCCAAACATTGACACCACGTTAGTTGGTTTTTTGTGGGTTGCGTACCTTGGGTACAGGTGTAATGGCAGTGTCACTTAAACCCAACGGCAACTCAACCTCATTGAGGAACTCCAAGATCGCTGTCACCATATCCTCTCCTATGATCGACGTAACAATGTCGTTTGAAAATCCGGTGGTGAAACGATCAGCACCCGGAACCTTCGACGGAGTCATCTGGAATGGAGATATTTTAACTTCCTCTGTCGTGAACTCGCTTTCAAGACTATCATTCATTGCTTCTGCCACTCAAGGGGTTACAAACTGCAATAGTTCATTCATATCATTGTAGCCTTGAGGGAGATACAAACTATGAAAATAGTTTAGAATCTTGGGGTTCACTTCCTAAGAATCTCCTGGATCGATTCGACGCCAGCGTTAGCTAGCTTCTGGACCTATTCGAGCAGCGACGGCGACGCTGGGCGCCTCGGTGCGAGCGACGCCGGCGGCTCCGTATTTGGCCGCTTCCTGCGCTGTCCGCCGGCTTCATAGGAGCGAGCTAGCTAACCGTGGACATGGACGAGAAGGAGAAGAAGACGTGGGGAAGAATATACACGAATAATCGATTTTACAGTCCATGTTTAAGGGGTTTACACAGCCGCAGCTCAAACCAACACTTAAAATGCGTTTTTCGCGAACTGAAACCCGTCTTTTCAGTTTTGCGGTTTAAGGAGTATGCTAGAGATGCTCCAATAGAAGTTCGGTACTCCAGGAAATATACTAAGGCACCGTCTCTTTAGTTGGTCAACCTCTTCCGGGCTTAAATTACTCACCAAGCTCCAAGTTAAACGTCAACGATGTACGCTATCGGCCTCAAGGTCAAGTTCAGGCCCCCTTTTTCTGTACCTGCCCGTTTTTTGAGAGGACGTTGACTACCTTTCGTATAAAAA
Organism: Triticum dicoccoides; assembly: GCF_002162155.2. Lineage (NCBI taxonomy): Eukaryota > Viridiplantae > Streptophyta > Magnoliopsida > Poales > Poaceae > Triticum > Triticum dicoccoides. The sequence continues at coordinate 557,835,030 of NC_041380.1, read as the reverse complement.
GATTAGTTTGTACGTTGACTATGTTCGATGGAACAAAAAAGCAAAGAAAAACAAAGCACGCAGACCTATTTTTCCGACTGCGCGCAATTGGCAAGCAACAGGTTTGAGTTGAAAGCGTTCCACTTTTGGAAATGGTTAGAAACTTAGAATTTACGTCCATTTTTGTAGAACTGTTCAAGAGGACTGAACAATTCTTCTTCTGAAGGTTCCATGTATGTGGCTCCGAATGAGTTTAGCTGAATGTTCTTTGCACTCACGCAGGCAATAGTTGCTGGATGTTGCATCCAGCGTAGTGTTACTTCAAATAGAAGTTGGCTTGGCCGCATCATTTAACTCGAACTTATCTGCAACGACAGACGGCTCATACATATCGAGTTCGTGTGATCTTGTCCGTCGCTTTCATATCTGCCGAATATCGTTTCGATCGGCGCAGATCATACCGCGTGCACTGTTGGCCGCTACCGGCGTTCAGCAACGTCAAAGGGCCCCCGCCTGCTTCACGGTTGGGGCCTTTTCCAACGAAAAGCAAGAATCGTTGCCTTTTGGCTTGACAGCAACAGGGGCCAGAAAGAAAGATTATCACTAACAAATGGAATGTCGAATTAGTACCTGGCGGCCGGCAGTCGGCACCTGAACCCTGCAGAGTAGAGTACGTACTGAATTAATTAGTGAAAATTTACTTGTGCAATCATAAGATTTTTTGCGGGGAATATACAATCATTACTTGTTGACGAAAACAAGAGTTAAACTGCACTGAATGCGCGGGGAGCAGCGAGGGGCATATCCGAAACTGCCCCTGTGTCCACCGTCGACCACTCGAGGGCAATGCGCACGGCCAACTCCTCGTCCACATCAAGGTTGGAGTCGAAGCGGCTGCCAGCGCTCAACAAGCTCGCCGGAGTCGTCACGGTGCATTGGAATCGAAGAAATCGAAGGAGAGAAGAAGAAGAGAAGAGTTGTCGGGAAACGTATTAGAAAACAAAAAATTCATCCTACGAACACAATCCTAGGAACACTATGAAGATGCTTTAGAGGTTTAGATCGGATGTTAACAACTTCGAAATGCAGTGGGAGAAGAGTTGGTGTAGATCGTCAAGGTCTCTGGAACTGTTCACGAGTGATCTCTCGAACAAAAGACCAAAAGCACGGCCTTTCTACAGATTGCAAGCGTGCTTATGAGTTTTTCGCTGAATCACATATTTCATAATCGTAGCAGTTATAGCATAAACTATAAATACTTAATTATAAACATGGAAATAACACTACAAGAAATATGTTAATACGTGACGGATCTTGTCCGTCACAAATTAAGGAAAAATTGTCATGGGTGCCCATCCTTGACGGATTTAAAATCCGTCATGTATATCGCGTCATAATTTGATATTGTGCTTTCCTGACGGTTCTTGACCGTCATGGATCTGCCCCAGGCCCGCCCAGGCCCAAACCTTGGTGACGGAACAAATCCGTCATAGACTAACGCCACGTCGGATTTTCAGTTGACCAATTCAAGTGACGTGGCTGGCTGCGTGGATACTATTTTTCGTCACAAAAGTCGTCATGGATTTAGGCACAATTTAAAGCGCAATTTAAATTTGGTCGACCCCATTTCTTTTGGCCAGACTTTGACACAGTACAATTTTTAGCATAATCCGATACCCAAATCCTGTTTGTCCAACAAAAAGTATTTGCAAAGTTCCAGACATTACATAGTTTATCTGGCATGCAACCATCCATATGCATATACAACATAGTAGTTTACAAAATCCTCTATGAAATGATGTCTTACAACACAGATTGACAAAATATATCACACATCAGAGTTATGAACAAGTACAATCAATTTTACATCATCAAAACATATAAAATATTGAGGCTGTTACTCAGGCTCTTGCGGTCGGCGCTCTTGATGGCAACTATCATGTCGTGGCTGATTGTGATGACCAACACCAAGTAGCCCGCTGTCCAAAATATAAAAATGAATTACATGTCCAAAATTCTTAAATCTTATAGTGTCTACAAATGAGAATAACATTGTATCTACTATAAAAGAAGAGTAGACCCGAGGTTGCTTAAAATTAATCCAAAGGAAAAGTGTGTGAATGAAAGTCAAATGACAAAGTAACAAAACACATATCATAGAACTCCAAGTACAATGGCAGCAGTAGTTGAGGCCATATAAAAGCCAACAAAATGGCATCACTAACAAACAATATCCTTCCATGATGTGTAAATTTGTTGACACATGAACATTTGAAGTTTACGACAACTAGGTCGACGAGTAACGACATGAAAGTTAATGTTTATGCTACAAGTACATCTTAAAGGTCTGAGAAATAGTAAACAATACTTGCATAGTACTATTATTTATAACAGGAAACAATAATGAAATGAAATGAACTAGTATATATTTATACAAGGTGACAACAGTAGGAAGAAGGCTTGCGCATGTGTAGCAAACCTCATCGGCTTGCACAAGAACTACAAATATAGTCTATACATGGCTTAAAAATTACTTCAGGGTTATTACGGTACAAGCCGAATCAGAACATATGAACAACGGGTGATGGCCACTCTAGTAGTGTATTGAAGCAATGCAAGGTTGTTAAGTTACAAGCCAAAGTCTGAAGTTCCTTTTTTTTCAATTGCTCATCTTGTACAGATTGCATTTTATATATGCTCAATATAGGGGAACAAAAAAGGTATCACCATGAAACAAAAAGCATTGCTTAAGTATAAAATCCTAGCACATATCCTCCAACAATTTCATATTTAACATCTTCAGCGCAAATCAGAAGCATTTCTATTTCTTTTGTAATCTTAATTAGTGTATGGAAGTTGAACTACTGCACGCATATACATAATAGTAAGAAGTCACCTTAGTTTTTAAAAGCTAAAATAATTCATGCACACAATTAATTAAGTAGGATGTGGGATCTTGGAGGACTTACATGTACGCCTTGCAGTAGCAATCACTAAGCTATTTTGATGGAATTTCATAAGGCCAGGTTTTTTGTTTTGACATGATGAAACATCTCAGCAAACATGTGAAAGGCACACCTACAGTAAGAAGGTGTCAACATCTGCACCTATAGGCAGCAAGTTGTGTATCAATAATTCAGAGAAAGAGAGTCACGTAATAGTGAAATCCAGGACATAAGCGAGAAGATAAACCCACTAGAGCAAGAGCTTCAACAAGAAAGCAAGTGAGGCATTATTCTTGCTGATTTTTTAACATCAGTGAACATCAAAATACGCTGTAAAACCTGCAGAATCACAAGAAACATTATAATCCATGAACCATTTGTCTATGTCAACTGTGTTGTACAGTAGTAAAAAGAGTAGTACCTCAAACAAAGCTCGCCTTGCACTTAGGATCCTTAATGGTAGGGAAGAATTGAAGAGCTCTGATTGCCTTAACCTGAAATAATAACCAAATTTATTTTTAAAATAAATGGATGTGCAGAAAAATTGCATCCAAGTTGAACAACAGGTATACATATTTCTTTGAACAACACAGCAAAGTCGATGATGGATGTGACATAAGTCAGTTTAATAAAGAAGATAACGACAATAATGTGTTCTACCAAGGCCACACAAGCGTTGAGTAAAACTACCATCGAGAGTACATGTTTTGTTTCATCACACAGAATAAAAACAAAACATAATTCTCCAACCATAGCAACTCCACCAGATTTTAGTTTAGAAAATTATATGATTTTGTTTCTTACTTAGTATTCACATCAGAGATTATGTAATATGCATTTGTGGCTTATGAAATGCGGCTTAGCATATAATTTTCCTTGGCCAGACCCCAGGTAGATGCTTCATAATTTATATCACATTTCCATACTGCAATCTAGAGATTCAGATGTTTATGATAAAAAATCACAGAAAGAAACATGCAGCTAAATATGTTTTCTAACTCCAGTCCATCAATATTCACAACATCCGGGTACATGCTATAAAATCATAGGAGGCATAGAGCAACCTTCTTTCTAATGGCAGGCCGGCATCTACTTGAAATATGATGAGATGTTTCATTACTCCGGCTGCTAAAGTCAGAAGATAGGAAAAGATGAGTGAAATATTGTCCATTCACGAGAAGTTACTAGGCACATCAATTAACAATGCATGTTACCATAGAAACGGGGGAGCTAGTAGTAACCATGCGTGACAAAAAATCAGGAGCAACATGATCTAATTTCAGATCTAGTGCCCGTATAGAAAATCAGCCATAGGAAATTGAGAATGACGAGTATGGCATGGAAGGGAATTGAAACTCACCCTGCGTATTTGCCGCTGTGCACATGCAGCGCAGCCGCCCTAGTCCTTGACCTTGGTGACCACGCCACTCTGCCTCTAGCACGGTGGTCGCCGCAGTCCAGACCAATGGGCGCGAGCGCACCGATCTTGGGGGCGCCATCCACGAGGCGAATAGGGTGCGAAGCTGCATGGTGTGGGACGGAAGAGGAGCCGCCGAAGATTCACCGACGATAGATGCGAAGCCGCAGCCAAAACCCTAGCCACGAGATTGGGTTCGCAAGTGACGCCAGAGACCAGGAGGGATGGATCCAGACGGACTGGGGGTTGGAGGGGTCGTAGATCAGCCCGTGAGCATGGTGCGCGGTGGAGGACGTCGCCGGAATCTGCGGCCGCTGGCCACGGCGTGAGGGGTCTCATGAGAGAGAGAGAGAGGGAGAAAGACGGGTTGCCAATGGGATGGATGGGTGCGGGCGCGGCAGATCTGGCAGTTGTCGGAGATGCGAGGTGAGAGGGGAGGGAGAGGAGGGGAGGGGGAGTGCCGGCGGCGATCTGTGGGAGGAGGTAGGAAAAGAGGTGGTGCGTGGTGGGTGGCGGCTAGGAGAATCGGGAGGGGAAGAGAAGGAGGGGCAGAGAGCAGTGGGCTGAGGAGGAGGGTTCTAGGGTTAGCTTTTTATACGCGGAGCAGTTACACGGGCTTTAGCGGGCTTGCGCGGGCTTGTAGGGCTGTAGCAGGATGTCCATGACAGTTTCTGAAAACGTCATCGGAAATCTGTCATGAATTAACAGGTTTCTTGTAGTGTAAATAATACAATATTATTGCCATTAAAGCATATTTCCAACAGGGGTGAGAAAGGAGAATGAAGTGAGCGAGGATTTTCGATTGGGTTTGTGTGGGGACGGAGTGGGGTAGGGGTGGGCCTTGCTGATGTGGCGGACGCTTCCGGGCGTGCCCGGGCCGCCCCCATGTCCGTCCTACATTTGGGTTGGATATGAGGGGGCGCCGAACAGCCCTGGCGTTTGAGGCCGGATTGAGTCGCCAAGGTGGGTCGGGTTTTTTGTCTGGTTCGTGACCGGGCAGCCTGCCTGGGCGTTTAAGACCGGTTTGAGATCTCCGGCTGTAGATGCTCTTAGCTCCCGGCATATGGTACAAGATGTGGATGCTCATTGGTGTAACCTATCTCTCATCTAGCCTTGTTTTTCATGTACGCACAAAACACATTGAAATTCACTTTCACTTTGCCAAAGAGTAGCTCGCAAGTTACTCGGGCGTCAGATTCATTCTAGTCGGGGATCAGGTTGCTGATGGTTTCACAAAACCTATCACAGCGAGAATGTTAGATGATTTCAAATACAATCTCAACCTTGATAAAATTTCATATGGTTTAAATTAGGGATAGTGTTATACAGGTAGATAGCGTAGAGATAGAATTGAGTTAAATAGGTTTTGATCTCCTCTCTGTAAACCTCCTTCTCTCGATCTCTCATTTATCTGGATGCATCCTAGCTATCGTCCCTAATTTGTGTGCCACGGCCGGCCGGCTGTTCGCTTCAATTTGTAACTAGCGAGCTTCCCGCCATGTCTTACATACGGCATTTCCATCCCATTAGATGATTTCTGCAGTCATACCGATGGCAACACAATTATAACTAGTGATGGACTCGCAATTATAATTGATGGACACACAATTATAACTACTCCTTTAAAGGCTCCGCCCCTTCAGCTGGTCAACCTCTTCCCGGGTTAAGGGGGTGTTTGTTTCCAGGGACTTTTTTGTGTAGGACAGGAAAAAGTTCCTTTTAGAGACTTTTTTATCAAACGGGAGGGACTTTTTAGAGACTAAACTAGGTATTTGGGACTAAATGAAGAAAACTCTCAAGGAGAGTCTTTTTTGAGACTTTTTGAGACTTTTCCAACAATGTCTCTCCATGCATTCAATGGCCCGTCATCCCATGGTGTTGTTTGATTGTTATTTTTCTATATATTAGGGGCAACATGGTCATTTAATAACCTCTAGGAAGGGACTAGGGACTTTTTAGTCTCTGGAAACAAACATGGAGAGACTTTTTAGGGACTAAAGACTTTTTAGTTGGACTAGAAAAAGTACTAGAACTTATGAACCAAACAGGCCCTAAGCTACCCGCAGAGCTTCAAATTAAATGTCAACGATGTGGGCTAGCTGCCTCGAGATCAAATTCAGGTGCCCTTTCCACTGTACCTGCCCAATTTTGAGAGGACGTTGACTACCTTTCCTATAGAAAGAGTAGTTTGGACGTTGACTATGTTCGCTGGAACACAAAGCAAAGAAAGCGAAGCAGGCAGGGGACGCGGCTAATCTGCACCCGAGCTCATATGCTCCCGCATGAACAGTAAAATCGAAAAAAATCAAAAAAAATTCAATTTTTTTGAGAGAAACATTGACAAAAGTTCTAAGTGCCTGCAAAAATTCGTCATGAAATCACATTCCTAAAAGGTGTGGCAATAAAACAAAAATAGTACTATGAAAAAGCTACTTTCAAATGCATTTTGAAGCACTGAATTTTTTTTTTTTTTGCCACGCCTTACAGGAATGTGATTTCATGATGAATTTTTGCAGGCACTTAGAACTTTTGTCAATGTTTCTCTCGAAAAAATTTGGAATTTTTTGAATTTTTTTCGATTTTACTGTTCATGCGGGAGCATATGAGCTCGGGTGCAGAATGGACTTTTGAGCAGGCAGACCTTTTTCTTTCAACTGCGCACAATTTACGTCCATTTTTGTAGTACTGTCCAAGACGACGGAACAATTCTTCTTCTGAAGGTTCGATGTATGTGGCTCCAAATGAGTTTAGCTGAATGTTCTTTGCACGCACGCAGGCAACAGTTGCTGGATGTTGCATCCAGCTCAGTGTCACTTCAAGTAGAAGTTGGCTTGGCCGCTTCATCTAACTCAAACTTATCTGCAGCAGACGGCTCATACATATCGAGTTAGTGTGATCATGTCCGTCGCTTTCATATCTGCCCAATATCATTTCGATCGGCGCATATCATACCGGCGTTCAGTAAGGTCAAAGGGCCGCCACCTCCTTCACAGTTAGGCTTCCTTTTCCAACGAAAAGCAAGATCGGCGCCAGAAAGAAAGATTATCATTAACAAATCGAATGTCGAATTAAATAGTGTTAGTACATGGCCGCCGGCAGTCGGCACTGGAACACTGCAGGGTAGTACTAAATTAATTAGTGATGATTTACTTGTGCGATCATAAGTTTTCTTTTTTGCGAGGAATATACAATTATTAAGTTGACAAGGGAATTAAGTTAAAGTACAACTACGGTGAAGGTTGACTTACGTGGCTGTGTGACTTGGGGTGCACATCTGGACATCGAGTTCATGTGCAGCAGCCGTGGGAAGAACGCTGCCGCCGCTCCTTTTCGCGTCGTCAGTCAGCCAGATCTGACGCGTCTACGTTAGTTTCTGCAACCGACTGGCAGTTTGCCACCACAGCTCGGCAGCCTCTCTAGTGAAATTATTTCGAGTTTCAAGTGCATCATCATAGGCTGTGGATACTCTAACTTAGCTAGATGTTAGAGTTAGTTTCCAGCTTAAGATTAACCCTACTAAACTAACTCTAGCTAAATAGGTGTTTGGATGACAAGGTTAGATTAATAATAAATATACTAGAAGAACTAGCTTCAATTAGCATCTTTTAGGTGGCATAGCTTTTTGGGTGGGTTAGATGAAACTAGCTCAAACTAGTCCTATCTTTGGATAATTAGGGCTATTTAAGCCTAAACTAGCTCAAACTAACTCTAACCCATGGATCCAAACAGGGCCATAGACTCTGTGGTTTTTCTTTTTGGAAGGTTTACCTTCTATAGTGTGGTGTGGGTTTCATTCTTCTACTGATGGAGAAAACTGGGCAGCCAAGTAGTGGCGTAGCTGGAGGGTGGACAGGGTGGTCCAAGGACCATCCTGTACATCGGCCCGGTACTTTAGTATATTTGTAAAAAAAATTAGGCCACATTGCACATCAAAGGTATAAGTCCAAAAACTATGAATCTGATAACTAGCTCACTCGTTCCTTCCTACGTTCTCGTTGTATGCTTTACCCAAGAAACATTCCCTCGTATGCTTAAAGCAGTTTTTTTGTACGCTAGAGGGTGGACTTGATCACCCGAAGTCTCCAACAGACCACACCACGACGGCGAACCCTAGTGTTCATCGTGACAGAAGCCGATGACGCATTGCGCCAGGTAGGCATAAGGCGGCGGAGTGCCAGCGAAGCGGATGGCTAGTAATGCATGCACTGGGTAGAGCTAAACACCAAGGCAAGAACTCCGCCGACTTCACACCTTTCCAATTTAAAAATATGATTTCCATCTTCAATTCAAAGTTTGATTTTGCCTTCAAGGTTTAACTATGAGGTTTTTTTATTGTAGAATTGTTGCAAAAATCAAACTTACACATACATTTTATTGATACATTCTATACTAGCATGCAATGGCGGAGCAAGATGACATGTCAGTTTGGATCCTTCATTTGCTTGCTATATATCAATATTGGTGCGTCAAATAATTGGAAGAGGATTCTGCCGCCCGTTATTGGCTAAGAAACCAACATGGAAAGTTTTTGGGGCTGGGACGAACCGAAGAATTCAACAATGTCCAAACAGAGGGCAGCACTGAAGTCAACATTTTTTTGAGGGCAGGGGGTGAAGGCTATAAAATCTCCTATCCAAGTATTTTCATTTTATTTTTTCAAAAATAAGTTTAAAGCTGGGGGAGAGGGGTATTGGCCCCCTCATCTTAACACATATAGCTCCGCCTCCGCTACATATATTGCTATGTTATATATTTTTTAGTATAAATATTGTATATATCAATTTACCATCTTGACCAAAAATCCTGGCTACGCCACTGCGGCCAAGGCATGCTAGAGTTACTTGGCTTGGCTGGGCGGTTAAGTGAAGTAGAATCAAACAATCCAATGACGGCATGCACCAGAGGAGCGTCTAGTGTTGGCAGTGGCGGCTGGTGGAGGACGAGTGAGCGGCGACGCTGGCCAACAAAGCGAAGCAACGCATCGGACTCGCGTGATGATCTGCCGCCCCACACCGCAAAACGGCGAAAGTAGGCGCGTCCACGACGCCACGCCCGGCTTTCGGTCGCCGCATCGGCATGGGCCAACAGCCAGTCGACCGTCACGAAGCACAACAAACGCCACTTGTTCACGGCTGGGCCGGCTCGACGTGGCCGGACACTGCAACGACACGTCGGATGCGATTTCGCAGCCGCACCCGAGTGTCGTGGACATTGCGTGTGTTGTGTAGCATCGGCGTCGAGGACGTGGCTGCATATGCACTGGGAATGGAATATTTCTTCCAATTTCAGGCCATCCTATTCTGATGTGGTGAACGGCGCATGCGATGCCGCGGACGAGGAGACGCGCGGGAGATATTTGCTCGGATTTCTCTCTCTCTGGTACGTCGAGGAGCCACCCGCGTTCAAGGCCGTCCACGACGAGCTTTTTACTCTTTCCCGGTGATGAAAGGGAACTTTCCCGGTGCATCGTCACCAGCTATGGAATTCGAGGAATCACGCCTGTAACCAGCTGTGAATTCTTCCTCCGGGGTAAAGAAAACTGGGGTCGGGACGTCGCTTACAATGTTTCAGAAATGACTGTTGCTGCCGCGTTCAGGAGTATATTTCCGTCGGTCTTGGTTCTAGATGTAGATGTTGGGGGCAGGCGCACACAAAGCTGTCCGGTGCAGTGCACCGCGGCGGTGGACTTGGTACGCCACAATGGCAAACGACCAGCCGAGGAGACCGAAGTGCCCAACTCCGCCCCCTTGAGTTCAGGTGCACCCGCTGACTTCCACCCACGATTCGTTTACATACGCAGACCCTGCTCTGTTTCACACACCCCGTCTCGCTACGAGCGACCAAGACTTTGACAACTACTCCATGTTAGTAGTAGCAAATTTCCTCGGCTGAGCTCAAAACACACGCGCCATTGGATAGAAAATCCGGGCGGAAGTCGACCCGGGATGCGAGAGATTTGACACGGTTTAATGGTTTTCCTGTTCGGACACGAGATTATGAGACGCGGGGCAAGAAGAGGCTGAGCGCGAAGCTTGGTCAGGTCATGCCCGGACCGCGCGTTCCCACCCACAGTCACAGGAGGACGCCGCCGCCGCGAGCGCGTGCCGAGAGCCTAAACAGCTTGCTTCCCACGCCTTTTCGCTTCTGGATTTCCTTTCCTAACCCGTCCCCCCACACGCCAAACACTTTCGCCATGTTCCAAACTTTTCTTCTCTCCTACCCCTAAACCTATATATACGCGCACCCGCCACAAAAAGAAGGAACCCATCAACAATTCACAAGCAAGCTCGACAACAGAGTGCCAACAGAAACAACCCCATCCCGATCCCAATTCGCAACGCAGAGCGATGGCCGTGGGCAAGCAATGGACGCGGCTGCGCACGCTCGGCCGCGGCGGCTCGGGGGCTGAGGTCTTCCTCGCCGCGGACGATGTGTCGGGCCAGCTCTTCGCGGTCAAGTCCGCGACGGCGGCGTGCGCCTCGGCTCTTAAGAGGGAGGAGGGCCTCATGTCCTGCCTGCGCTCCCCGCGCGTCGTCTCCTGCATCGGCGGCCGCGACGCCCGCGACGGCTCCTACCAGCTCTTCCTCGAGTTCGCCCCCGGCGGCTCGCTGGCGGACCGGGTGGCCAGCAACGGGGGGCTCGACGAGTGCGCCGTCCGCGGGTACGCCGCTGACGTGGCGGCCGGGCTCGCGTACGTTCACGGCGCCGGGATGGTGCACGGGGACGTCAAGGGCAGGAACGTGGTGATCGGCGCCGACGGCCGCGCCAAGCTCGCGGACTTCGGGTGCTCTAAGAAAGCGGCCGCCGATGGTCCGATCATCGGCGGCACGCCGGCGTTCATGGCGCCGGAGGTGGCGCGCGGCGAGGAGCAGGGCCCCGCGGCCGACGTCTGGGCGCTCGGCTGCACGGTCGTCGAGATGGCCACAGGCCGCGCCCCGTGGACCGGCATGGACGGCAACGCGCTCGCCGCGCTGCACCGGATCGGGTACACGGAGGCCGTGCCCGAGGTGCCCGAGTGGATGTCCGCTGAGGCAAAGGACTTCCTGCGCGGCTGCCTGATCAGGCAGGCCAGCGGCCGGTGCACGGCGGAGCAGCTGTTGAAGCATCCGTTCTTGGCCGCCGTCGTTGACGGCGCGAAGCCACAAGCCGTGGAGAGCAAAAGCAAATGGGTGTCGCCCAAGAGCACGCTGGACGCGGCATTCTGGGGGTCGGAGTCAGACACCGAGGAGGCGGAGCACGACAGCACGGCCGAGAGGAGGATCGGAGCATTGGCCTGCCCTGCCTCGGCGCTCCCGGACTGGGACTCCGACGAGGGCTGGATCGACGTGCTCTCCGCACCAACCGAAGCAGCGGACGCAGACGCCGTGCCGGCCAAGGAGACGACTGGCATCATCGCTGGCATTATCGCGATCACAAGTGAAGAAGAATCAGTACTAGATGCAGAGTCGGGCTTTCCCGACATTGCCGTTGACGTAGAGCACAGCAGGAGCTTCCTCGACGCAGGAGAAGCATATGAGGCTGACCCAGTCGTTAGGCATTACCAGTTTTTGAAGAGTTTAGTTTGTGGCCAATTAGTGTCATGCACTTGTAAATTATTAGTGCAAACAGTACTGTTTTGCAACATAATCACTGATGCAATCGAATTCGTTGATACACAAACAGTATCCCGCTTGGCGCCGCTCCTCTGTTTTGTCCGCTCATACTTCTGCTCCCCATTGCTACGTGATAATGATGGGTTCACCCGGAAAAAAAAGATAATGATTGACGAATTAAAGGAAAAATTAGGTTGGACTTAGAATTAGAATCAGATGGATCGGCAAATTCGGAGGAAAAATAGGCCACACGAACAGTAAACTAGCAGCACGTCGCGTGGCCGTGACTCGGACGGAGGAAAGGGAGTCCAGCGTGGACTCAGAGCTTGCGCGCCACGGCGCCGCACGGTGAATCTTCCACCGCGGAAGGGCTGGGGTCGACGCGGAAAGCGCAGCGTCACTGCAGGCGTACTACTGCTCGAATGGATCGTCAACACAAAGCGCTGCCGCACGGTCAAAAACCTCTTGTTTTTACGTGGGTCCAGCAGACGGAGTCGACGGCCGACGAGCGAGCGAAAGCGGGTCAAGGAAGCGTCCCGTCCACAGATTGCTTCGCCGGGTCACGGGTGGAGATTCATCCAGCCACCACTCCTCCGGTGTCCTCTCGCCGCGCACCGGGACTCGTCGACTCGCCGTGTGCTTGTGGATGTCGTGTCGGCTGTGCGCCGGCGTAGTCTTTTTGTTTTTTGTGGGTGTGCCAGCGCAGTCGACACGTATCCCCTACACTCGTGGATGCTCCGCAATGCATGTTTCTCTGATGAGAACTGGCAGGCTCGTGCTTATCTGTTTCTCTGCTGAGTTAGTCCACACGGCACACGGCGGGCAGAGCACGAGGCCAAACACGTTTTAGAGCATCTCCAACACGCGCCCAACGCGTCGCACGGTAAAAACGGATTTGACGCGCGTTCATCGTCTGGTTTGGCGCGGTGCGCAGCGTTTGCTACAGCAGCCGCGCTGAAAAGTCGCACGTGCAGCTCCAGCAGGCGCGGTAAAATGCAGCGCGCGCTCATTCTACAATATTTTTTAAATTAAAATTACATAAATAAAAAAACGATACAAAGATATTTTATATCGGTGCAACTACTACGGCATAGATAGATAGATAGTTCGACATACATAGATAGATAGATACTACTACGACATAGATAGATAGATAGAAACTACTACGGTATACATAGATAGAAAACTACTCCAAGTCGCTATCATCACCATCATCACTCTCGTCGGTGTCGTCCGAGGTTGAGAGCCATATGTCGTCCCAACGTTCATCGTCCGAGGTGAAGAACGACCTCCCATTTGCGGAGACGATGTCGCACTGCTCGTTCGCCACTGCCTTCCGCTGACGCCGGTCCGCCCGCTCCGAGCGGCACCTTGCCGTCCTCTCCGCCCAGTAGGCACGCTCGGCGTCGACGTCCTCTGGGTGGCGACGGTGCCACTCCGCCATGGCTCGCTCGTCCTCTTCGGCGACGAGGAGACGGCGCTGCCGCCGAGAGTGGTAGGTACGGTCCATGTCCGTGATGAGACGCGGCGGAGGGACGAGGCGCTGCGCCTCCTCGCGCATGAAGATGTCCCGGAAATTCATCTGCGACCGGGGCCTCTCCAAGCGCCACGCCGCCGCGTCGTACGCGCGGGCCGTCTCGCGCGCGCTCCGGAACGTCCTGAGGCCGAACCGGACGTCGCCGGACCGTATTTTGGCGGAGTACCAGCCGTTGGGGCGCTCGCGGACGCCGCGAAAGCCCGAAGCACCCCGGCGGCGCGGCGGCATGGAGGCGCGGTGGTGGCGCAGAAAGCGGCGAAGCGGAGAGGTTGCGAGGAGGAGGGCGTGTGTCTGTTCTGTGTGCGTGGCGAAGCGCGAAACTTTATAGGCGCGCGTGAAGCGGCGCGCCAAATCTACCGCGCCGCGTGCCGCTTTCTCCCGCACACGCGCAAACGCTTCCCGCACGCGGTAATTTTCCGCCATCGCTGAAGCGCGCGGAACCAAACGACGCGCGCGAAAAACTATTTTTACCGTGCGGGCATGCGTTTTGCGGTGCGTGTTGGAGATGCTCTTAAAGAAGAGCAGCCGATTCGACCGTCACGCCGGTGGAGTCGGTGCGTGAAGGCCGGCCATCACCGGGCTGTCCCTACAGGTACAGGCCTACACCAAGCCTTACGCGCCACAAAACCGGTGCTCACATGGGCAGATGGTTCTTTGGATTTAGTCCAAGGTATTGTTCTATGTGTTTTACGTAATTGGTGCAAAATTCAGCGATCGTACAAGTGATGCAACAAAAGCACACACTTATAAATAAACATGTTTGTAGCTTAGTCCTAATTCTTTTTAGTCCTAATTCTTTTTAGTAGGATTTTTTTCACGAATACGCAAATTTGCGTGATTTCATTGATAGAAGTTAGAGTGAGTACAGTGATGGTGCAACGCATGGCACGAACGCAAGAGATGTGAACATGGTTGCCGAAGCAGGAAGACATGAGATGCTCGACCCAAATGAAGAAAAACACATCTAAACTTGCCAACCAGGGAAGCAACTCAAGCAACAACTAGACGACCAACATCTTCAAATCTAGCACCGAGGACGCCGTCTTTTTAGTAGGAGCACTTGGCAGAGTTGTAAGCTTCATTCTTGCATGATTAACAAAAAATTGAACGAAACTTCATAATGCCCTATTCACCCCTCTAGTCGATTGACCTCCAACGCCATCCCTGTCCCTTCGTGAAGTACAAAATCTACTCTTATAATATTTTTCCGAACCGTGTGTTGCTCAAATAGGCAACACTCCCTCCTTTCAAAAACTATACTTGTCGTGGTTTTAGTTTAAAAGTACTATATTCTTTGTTTTCTTAGGTCGTCGACCATAAATAGAATGATTTAATCGGCTTATACCAGATTGGATGAATCAATCACCAACAAGATGAGGCACCATCCTATGAATTAGACTCTCTGACTACGCTCTATCAATCAAATTTGTTGGCGTATCAAATTCTAAAAAAATAGCTAATTGTCCGTACGTTGCAACGGGAGCATACATAGTTTTGTGGTCCATATCAATTGTTTCTCCAGTATACCTTTCACTCACCATCTCCGCCTCCTCAATCCCCATATCTCAGTGGCTCATTCGGTCACAACCCCCCTTCCATTGTCACCCACACACACACTTTGGATAAATAAAACTGGAATTAAATCAGTGGGAGTACCGCGTTTCCAATTTGCCAAAAAAAAAGAACTAGTGTTCATATTACTGACGGAAGGAGATGTGATGTCGGGCAAACAAGTTTGGAAATAAATCAATAAGCGGGGATGTGAATTGATAGGGGATGTGATGTTGGGAAGGCAAAATTGGAAATAAATTACTAGGGTTAGTACTTTTCCAATTTGCCAACATAATAATAATAATAATAATAACAATAATAATAATAATAATAATAATAATAATAATAATAATAATAATCCATATTACGAAAGGTAGCAGATTTGATACCGGACAATTAAAATTGACAGTAAATCTGTTGGAAGGGGTGTAATCAAAGGAGAGAAAAAAAACCTAAAGGTGAGGAAGCAAACGACCTATTGCCCTTTAATAGTAGAGATATAGGACGGAGGATCCCCTTTGCGGAGATCTTTCTTTGTTTATAAATATATCCCTAAGTTATCATGATATAGAGCACTTTGACATAATATAAATAATTCCATGCACTTACGTCAGAAAGAAGTAAAAATCCTTTCGTCCCGAGGGTTTGAAAAGAAACCACCACTTTTTATTGTTTTAACCTTATTGTCTGCCTTCTCAAAATCAATTCTCAAAATAACTACTCCCATCTTTTTTTCTTATGGATCTTGTGAATGTAATATTAGAAATCCTTCGAGGATGCTTTCTCGGATGAACCACGTGGTAATGAACCTGCTTAGATCTTAGGGTTAATTTGATAAATGCCACTCCAATTCTGGCGATTCTGAGAAATGCCACCGCAATTTCCAAACTTTGAAAAATGTCATTTCATGCCACTTCCAGTGGCATTTTTCGAAGTCTGCAGTGGTGTTCTTCAAAGATTGCAAAATTTGCAGTGGCATTTTTCAAAGTTTGGAAATTGCAATGGCATTTTTATGAATCGCCATAATTGGAGTGGCATTTATCTAATTAACCCTAGATCTTATTGTTGCCACCTTCGCGAGTATTCAGAAATAGTTAGGAGGCAATTGGGTCTAAATCATCTAATGATCATGGCCTATTTATGTTTAGGGAGCAAGATAGTTGCCGCAAGTTGTGACTATATAGTGACATGTCGCCGCTTGAAATTCATGGAGAAAGTTCATCATGCCATCCATGATCGCATACGAGAATAGCCGCTAAAACTCGGTTGGAAATCCATCTGGCATGGTTAAAATTAATCCACCTTCCCCTTAAAGTCAGAGTAGTACTATGGTGTGCTTGCAAGAAACCAAAATGCAGCATTTTGATGCAAGATCTATCAAGGGTTTCTGCCCCAAGAGATTTGGCAACTCTGCTGCCAGCGCATCCCCGGGTCTTCTGGTGGTATCCTTGTGATTTGGAATTCTGCAGGCTGCATGGGGTTCTCATTGATGTCCAGCCTTTTGGACTAGTACCTCCGTCCAGTTTATTGGCACACTTCCTATTTTGTGTCAATTTTTTTTATCATAAATTGAACTAACAAAATGTCAGTGCATGTCATCAACAATTAAATCGTTGGATTTGTATTTGAACGTAATTTCGAGTGATATTATTATTGTGACATGCATTAACATTTTATTTGTTAATCTAAAATCAAAATTCGGGTACAAAATAGAAAGGGAACTAGTAAACCAGGATGGAAGTAGTAGTAATTAAGTTGGCCTCTAAACACAACAATGAAACATGGACACAAGTTACTGTTTACGGGCCTGTCATGGGGGAGGCCAGAGACAACTTTGTAGCTTGGCTGTTTCGTTTGGACATTCTAGTGGATGAAAACTACTGAGCTTCTGTTGGGTGATGTTTGGTCTGATCATTGGATGTGCGACCAGCCGACGATGCATATCTACCCACAGGCCACAGGTAGTCGCGTCTGACCGTGCTAGCGGTAGCTGCGTACGTACTCATGCACGCCGCGCGGGCGCCAGTGGAGTGGCTGCGGACGGCGTCGATCAAGGAGTCGCTGGCTGGGCCACACCCACACGCGCGCCACTGCGCTCTGCACTTGGTCGTGCTCGTCTGTCCGCCAAGCGAAGCGATGCCAACCCGAGCCGTGCTGCTGCGCCGTGTGTCGTCAATTCGCCCCAGTGCGCCGCGTCGCTGCCTATCTTTCTAAACGCTCGCCGCATTTGTCCTGCCTTTTACGCAGCGGCCGAGTAAAGAGCCACGGAATCTTGATGGCCCGGTGCCGTACACTTCTCTCTGTCGCGGGCGCGTCGCTGCTGATCGCGAACCAATTCGGCGTCACCCGTGATCATAGGCCAACTGTAATGCTCTGTTTGCTTACTCTGACAAGGAAACTAACTAACTGAACGCAGCACATGTGGGCAGCGCGACGGCAGCCATGTGTCCCGGCGTCGCAGCGCGCCATGTGTACAGGAGAGAAACCAGTTGGCACTTCCGGGGGAGCTACGGCAATAGTAACATCGTATCTGGTGCAGTTTGGTGGGCTGCAATCCAGCGTTTTGCACAGCGCACATGGCGCCACCCGATCGACTCGCCGCCTCATCATGATTGGACAGCCGCTGCCTTTCCGGAGTAGTTGCACTCCCAGCTAGGATCGTCGTCTTCTTTCTTAGTGTGTTGACGCCATGGTGCTCATCATGCTGACCTGGGCTCGATCCCTCCGAGGAACGTGACGCCCTTCCATGGGTCATGGGCAATCATTCGTTGCTATCATCATTCCCGAACAAAAAATAATCGTTGGTATCATGGGTCTAATGCTTGGAAGTACGAGTAGACATTTTTAGATATTACCTGATTGTAGATACCACTGACGGTAAAATTTGTCTTCTGAAGACCGTGCCACTGTTCAAAATTCGTTGCTATCAACAATCACCCCTAAGCGGCTAGGACAAACTCTTCCCTCCAAACTTCACCGGCGAGTCTGTGGATTTGCCTCCCCTCTGCCCAACGCTCAGTCGCCGGTGGCGGGGAGGGGAATTTCGGTGCCTCCACTCCGGTTAGTAGTTTAGGTTAGGGTTTTTAGTCCTCTCAGGTGCGGTGTTCGGGCGGATGGCGGATGGCGACGCTACTTCTTCAAGTTTGTCTTCCGAGCTCAGATCCTCCTTGAATTCGTCCGTCTGGATGGAATCGATGGGGCTCTGGCGTAGATTCCTGCCGTCTTTTTAGGGCGGTGAGGTTAGGGTTTCTCGTCTTGTGACGACATTTGATGTCAAGTGTTTTAGATCTATGCAAGGGTTCAACGTCGAAGACTGCGGCTCCAGGACGCTGGCCCTTATGTGCACGTGCACGAAGACTTTCCGGTCATCATCGACAAGGTCAAGCCGGCTCCAGTAGAGGAGCGGCGACAGCGGCGCGTCCGCAGCTCATTCTGACGGCAGTAGTGGTTGTTTGGGGTCTTGGAATCTCAATGTAATTTTTATTATGTTCGAGATGCTTTATACTTCTGCTGAATTTTGATAATAGACATTTTCGAGAAAAAAAATCACCACATATCCTAAGCTTGGCAGGCAAGCAACCTTGTCCAGCTCTGCCACCGGTTAGTTGCGTACTTAGTAGAATTATCTTTTTTGGGGCGAACATTGCACAATAATCTTAATACGTGTTAGAATTTTTTTTATTTTTTTTCAAAAAAACGTGTTAGAATATCCTTCGCTTGTCATACCGACGTTTGCCACAGATTTTCAGTAAACTTCCCGGTTCACTGCACGCAATCTCGGTGCCAACTGTCTGCCAACCACACCCGATTTGAGTAATGTGACCGATCAATTGACTTAACGCTCGGTGGCTCCTACGGCAACAACAAGGCACCAAGTGCTCGTTAGTTAGTTAGTTAGATGAGTAGACATCACATGTCTTATGTCAAACCAACCATGCATTGATGCATGCATGTCTTAAACAATTATATCTTCTAAATCATCTACACTAACAATCCACCCTTCTCCACCAAAAGGAGATTTTAGTAAATAACCAAATATAACACTGGGACTAAGGGTCAAATTGGTAATTTTTCTTACATCTCCCCCCCCCCCTCCCCCCCGGGGCCCAGGTATCATATACACCGCCAAAATAAAGAGCCTTGAGTACTAGAAGAAAAGCACCTAGACCTAACAAAATTAAGTGAATACCCAAAATTGTAGTCATTTTATTTCTATCTTTCCAGACATAACCAGAGCCTGATGTCGTTGCGAGAACCGGGCATTCAAAGAAAACATGCTAAATTCATTAGTTATATGATGCCACTGCTTCTAGTATGATGGTGGCCTCTCGTGTATGACCTTGATACATTCCCCGCAGACCTTTGAGGCGTTCTTCCATTGCCAATGCATGCAATTAATTGATCTGAGCATTCCTGGAAACCCCCTTGCTTCTCCAATGGCCAACAACTTCTCTCTGTCTTGTGCATTTGGTTCTTTGAGATACTCAGGTCCAAACACCTAAACCACGACGCGGGCAAATTTGATAGTAGTCTTCAGGCACGTGCTCTCCCTCATCCTGATCATCTCACCAACGGGGTCTGCGACAGTACCAAGTGCAGGCATCCTTAGAGCAGCCGTGCACTTCTACTTGGCCGAGAAAGAGAGTTGGCCGCAGCAATCCCTTCTGAGCTTGAAGTAGTCATCATGTGCCTCCACTCCATCCACAATGGGCGAAAACAATGGTTTCGCCATGCGAAAACGTTGACAAAACCATGGATCTTTCGGGAAAGCAGGTGTGGGAGCAAAGTAGTCATTGTGCAGTAGCTTTGCTCCGGACACCCTGTTTCAGTTGATCACTCTTTTTCCTTTGATTGAGCCCTTAAAGTTGAGAATATGCTCCACCTGCTGGTCCATTTCCTCTTGCATGCTCATGAGCATGATCATATCCACTTCTTCGTCCGAATCCGACGAACCGAAGAACTCATCTTGAATCATTTGGTCAAGCTCCGTCGGTCCATACTCCTCGTCTGACGAAGCATCGGAATCCATCATTTACTTAACAAAATCACAATAATTCCGGTCGGTCAATGTATCAAACACATCAAACGCAAGGCGGAGCAGGAGAGTTGCCGGACATACTATGGTGGCGTCTGGGCTGGCGACGATGGGAGCGCTCTTCTGAAGCTCGCGGTGGAGAGCCTGGGAACGGCTGCGGAGTCGGCGCGGCGGCGGAGCGTGAGACGAAGAAGTAAGGGGATAGCAAATGGATCCGGCTGGTTTTCGGGATGGATTTGGTGCAATCTAAGGTCGGGGCGTGCTGTCGGGTCTGACGTGGCTGGATATGGGGGTGCCGGTCAGCCCGGCCGTTTGAGGGCCGTTTGGGGGGAGGGGGGCGTCTAAATCAAAAAATTATGACCGGGCGATCCACCCAGATGTATGAGACAGGTTTGAGAGGTTCGCTGTAGATGCTTTAAACATGTCTAGTTTTCAGAGAGAGAAAATAGACTTCTCTGCGTGGCGTCTGCCGTGTGGACTAGCTAGTAGTACTACATGGAAAAAAGATGAACACGAGCCTACCGGTTCTTGTCAGTCTAGAAACATGCAGTGGAGCAGCATGGAGTACGTGTCAAATTCGCCGACACGCGATCCAGAAGTGCAGGACGAGGACGAGTCGGCGAGTGCGTCGGGCAGCGGCGAGAGGACACCGGAGTAGGGCGCTGGATGGATCTCCACCTGGCGAAGTAATCTCTGGACGCGACGCTCGCTTGTCGAAAAAGGTTTGGCTTTCACTCGTCGGCCGTCGACTCTGCCTGAGCAAGTGGTTCTTGACCGTGCAGCAGTACGTCCGCCGGCTGTGACGCTGCGCTTTCCGCGTCGACTCCATCCTTTCCGCCGGCAAGCTTGTGAATTCATGCTGGATTTCAGTCCATCGAAGTCACTGCCACGCGACGTGTTAGTTGCAACCTAATTTTTAATCGGAATTTGCCAATCAATCGTGTCGCAATGGGGAGCAGAGCACGAGTAAGAGCAAAGAAACAGAGGAGCAGCGCTTGCGAAGCAGAGTGCTTTTGGCATGAACGAAATCGATTGCATTACTAATTCTGTTGCCAAATAACAGTGGTAACAATTTACATGACACTAATTGGTCAGAAGCTAAATTCTCCGGTGACTGATGATGACTGACTGAACCATCATCATATGTTTCTTGCCCTGCGTTTAGCACGCTGCTGTACTCCACGTCCACGGTAATGTCGAGAGCACCGGACTCTGGGTCGATTGACTCCTCTTCACTGGTGATCGCGTCGTCCACGATGATGCCACACGTCACCTTGGCGGGAACGGCAACTGCTTCCGTTGGCCCGGAGAGCACGTCGATCCATCCCTCGTCGGAGTCCCAGTCGGGGAGCGCCGACGCAGGGCAGGCCAATGCGCTGATCCTCCTCTCGGCCGCGCCGTGCGACGGCTCGTCGTCCGCCTCGTCGGTGTCAGACTCCGACTCCCAGAATGCCGCGTCCAGCGTGCTCTTGGGCGACACCCATTTGCTCTCCACGGCTTGCGGCTTCGCGTCGACAACGGCAGCGGCCAAGAACGGATGCTCCAGCAGCTGCGCCGCCGTGAACCGGTCGCTGGCCTGCCTGACAAGGCACTTGGCCAAGAATTCCTTGGCCTCAGCGGACAGCCATTGGGGCAGCTCGGGAACGGCCTGGGTGTACCCGATCAGGTGCAGCGCGGCGAGCGCGTCGCCGTCCATGCCGCTCCACGGGGTGCGTGCGGTGGCCATCTCAACAACCATGCAGCCGAGCGCCCAGACGTCGGCCGCGGGTCCCTGCTCCTCGCCGCGCGCCACCTCCGGCGCCATGAACGCTGGCGTGCCACCGATGATCGGTCCGCCGGCGGCGGCTTCCCTAGCGCACCCAAAATCCGCGAGCTTGGCGCGGCCGTCGGCGCCGATCACGACGTTCCTCGCCTTGACGTCCCCGTGCACCATCCCGGTGGCGTGGAGATACGCGAGCGCGGCCGCCACATCGGCCGCGTAGCCGCGGACGGCGCGCTCGTCGAGGCCCCCGCTGCTGGCCATCTGCTCCGCCAGCGAGCCGCCGGGGGCGAACTCGAGGAAGAGCTGGTAGGAGCCGTCGCGGGCGCCGCGGCCGCCGATGCAGGAGACGACGCGTGGGGATCTCAGGCCGGCCATCACCATATGCTCCCTTCTCAGCGCCGCCGCACACGCCGCCCCCACGGCGGACTTGACCGCAAAGAGCTCGCCGGACACATCGTCCTCGGCGAGGAAGACCTCGGCCCCCGAGGCGCCGCGGCCGAGCGTGCGCACCCGCGTCCATTGCTTGCTGACCGCCATGGTCGTCTTCTCGTGTGTAATCGGTGTTGGGAATTGGGATTGTGGTGCCTTCTGTTGCTGATGGAACTCGGTTGTGTCCATGCTGAATTGTGGCGGGTGAGCGTATATATAGGCTTGGTACTTTGGGAGAGGAAAAGTTGGGGAGATTGCAAGTTTGGAACATGGAAGGTGTTTGGCGTGCGCGATAAAGATTGGAAATCCCCAAGGGAAAGAAAAGGCGTGGGAAGCAAGCTGTTTGGGTTCTCGAGCACGCGGTCGCGGCAGCCATGGATTGGGTTGGACGGTGGGTGGGAACGCGCGAAAGCGGTCTGTGCTTGACCTGACCTGGCTTCGCGCTCTGCCTATGCTTAGCCTGCGTCAAATAATCTCGTCTAGGAGTCGGAAAAGGCAAAAACCGTGTCGGATCGCTCAGATTTTCTATGTAAGTAATGGCGAGAGTGTTTTTGAGCTCAGCCGATGATTCTCGGAAGGTGCAAGCAATTTACGTACTCGTCAAAGTCGCGCTGGGTCGCGTACGAACGGAAGTGGTCGAAGTCAGCGGGTGCACCTCAACGGAGTTGGTCAGCTGGGTCTTCTCTCCACCGGACTGTTTCCTGTGCGTCTGCCCCAGAATTCCTCCTTAAATGAAGTTCTTGTTCACCGGAAAAGAAAGCTCCTGGACCTGACGGAAAATTCCGAGCAAATATCTCGCGCGCGTCTGTCCTCCTTGCCATCACATGCGGCGTTCCACTTCCTAACGCATAACGCCTATGCAGGCACACACATACGAATAGGAATAGGATGATGGCCCATGCCGATGCGGCGACCGAAAGCGTGGCGAGGGCTTTTGCGGCGCCGGGCCGCCGAGACCGAAAGCATGGACGGATGCGTTGCGTCCATGGGCACCGTGAACCGCATCGCCGCTCACCCCGTCCATCGTACTCATCATGCGTGCCGCCGCTGGGTTTGTTTGATTCCACTTCACTGCTCGGCCAAGTAACCCTACATCTACATGCATTGGCTCGGCTGTCCGTTTCTTCTCCACCCAAAGAAGAAACTAGCCCACACCACCGACGGGAGTACATTTGAAAGTCGAAATTATTTCACCACCGGCTCTTCTGCGGTGCCAGACTGCAAGTCGTTTGCAGAACGTAGGCGCGTCAGGTCTGACTAACTCTTTTTTTTCAAGGATACAAAAGGAAGAGAAAAGGGGCAGCAACGTTCTTCGGACGTCTCTGTGCACATGAACTGAACGCTTTTCTGTGAGAGTCCAACGACAGACCGCACAAGTCAGCAGCCTTCGCCCTACTTAAACTTAACAATCACATCGTCAACCAATGATTGCATAAATAAATACTTTAGCGCCTTGCATCGCTCCTACTTTCTGGCGTCTGTTGCGCTCAAGCGAAAAGGCGATCAGGAGACTTGATTTTCGTTGTGAAAGAGCTCTGTAGCAGCAGGTGGCGGCCGTTTTGACCTTGCTGAACGCCGGTGCGCGGGCGAGGTCGCACTGCATTTGCATGGATCGGCGCAGTTGACGAGCAACAAACAGTGTGCCGGTACCGGTAGGATCAGCGAGTTTGAGTAGAGAAGATCTTCGGCAGATATGACAGCGACGGACATGATCGCACGCACGTGCTCGATATGCATACATAGGCCGTATGAGCTACAAATGGGACAAGTTTGACTTGAGTTAGATGAAGCGGCCAAGCCTACTTTCACTTTCACTTGAAGTGATGCTGCGTTGGCCGTTGGATGCAACATCCACCAACTATATATTGCCTGCGTGTAGAGACCTTTCAGCTAATTCATTTCGATCCCCATGCATCGAACCCTTCACATAAATTACGGACGTAAACTCTAATCACATTGATGCCAAGTCTGCGCAGTCGCAGGAAAAGATATCTACGTGCTTTGCTTTGTGTTCCAGGCAACACGGTCAACGTGCAAATTAATCTTCTTAAGTTTGGATTTACGTCCAAACTAATCTTACTGTAGGAAAGGGAGTCAACCTCCTTACGAAACTAGCGCAGATACGGAGAAAAGGGGGCCTGAACTTTGATCTCGAGGAAGCTAGCGTATATCTTCGTTGACATTTAGTAACCTTCAGGTCGGCAGATAGACGTTTAGACGAGAAGACGCTGACCAACACAAATGACCGTAATAGTACCCTTTTTTTTTATTGCATTCAGTACCGAACTTCTTTTAAGATGCTGTCAAACAAAAAAGAACTAGTACCACTACATCTAGGATAGAGATTATTGTGCTGGCATCAGTGTGATTGGGTAGATCGTCTTGATGGGATGGGGACGCGGTAGAGATGTGGCCTTTTGGCCGACTCCAGCCAGACTCATCCAAATCTGAATGCCCAGATGATTCCTTCCATTAGCATAAGCTGCTTGCAAGTTGAGAGGTTGGATATGGCAGTTGGCTAACCACTCGAGTGCCTCAACCACAAGTGATCAACGAGCAGACTCTTCCTCTAGTTGCCATCTGTTCCTCGGTTGCTCTACGGCGTGCGTTCGCGAGCTGGCAACGCACAGGTCGGGGGATCGCCTTGCTCCTGGCCACCACAAGTGTGCAGCTGCTACGTGCTCTAGCTTGCTTGTTGATCTGCTCGTCGTCTTTGCCTTTCCTGTTGTGGAAAGCACTACACTTGTCCGTCTCAGCGTGACTGCTGAGCTCCGTTTTGCTCATAAAAAAACACCGCCCCGGGATGTGAGTTGTGCGCCTGCAAGCCAGCCAGGTCAGAGACGCGTCGCCGTGAGGGTTCAGACAAGAGGGCATAACAACAATCGGCACCGTGCATTGACTGGTGTACAGATGGAGTAGACAAACGGTCGTGCAACACAGCCATCACTCGTGTTCCATCCAGGGGTGCTACTGCATCCACTAGCTGATGGGGTTATGTACCTAGGGTAGGGTCATGGACCTGATCTAAGTACCTTACCCAAGGACACCCTTAGAAGAAGTCGCCTTCCAGTCGACCAACTAGGGACACACTCGACTGACTTGAAGGACTCGACCACGAAGACTCACTCGACCACCAGAAGGTCAAGAGGCACTCTGCACTGCAACGGCCTGTAATTAGGTAGACTTTATGATAGTAAAGGCACTTTATGTGGGGCGTTACCAGTAACGCCCCAGACTTAACTCACCTTAAACCCTCTCCTACGTGGGCTGGCTGGGGTCCTGGCGCACTCTATATAAGCCACCCCCCTCCACAGGTAGAAGGGTTCCGCACCTTGTAACTCATATACTCATAATCCACTCGACCGCCTCCGGGCTCCGAGACGTAGGGCTATTACTTCTTCCGAGAAGGGCCTGAACTCGTACATCCCTTGTGTTTACAACCTCTCCATAGCTAGGACCTTGCCTCTCCATACCTACCCCCCACTCTACTATCAGGCTTAGAACCACGACAGTTGGCGCCCACCGTGGGGCAGGTGTTTTAGCGATTTTTGTGGAGAAGTTGCGATTCTTCCGAGTACTTTCATCATGGTGTCTGCTGGAGTTTTGGTCGGGGGTCAAGAGATCCGTCTCGGCACTCTCACCTTCATCGCCGACGACTCCGCGTGGCTCCATGAGGCTCCACTCGACGTTGATGCGCTCCCCGTCCGCGGTGCGACGCATTTTCGCGCATATGTCCGCGGCGTTCTGCTGCGGCAACCGTCGACCCAGTATCGGTCGGCTCCTCCATCGTCCACCCTCCTGGTCTCCCGCCAGCGCAAGCGCTCGGGCCGGTCGAGGCTTCAGCGATGGGTGAGGCACGCGGTGGCTCGCCAATCGGCCACCACCCAAGTTGCGGCAATCGAGCCCGACGAATCTCTCTACGGCTTGTTCGATCTGTCGACTGGCTCCGTAGAGACTGCATCCGAGTGCGGTAGCAGTGATCCAGCGGCGGAAATCTTGATGGTCGACGGGCCCCACAGTCCCCCTGGCTTCGCCCGTGATGGTGGAGCAGGTGACGGCGGCGACCCTGCACGAGGCTACGAAGAGTACCAGCCCGAGCCACTCGACTCTCTGCAAAGAGAGGAATTTCGCCGCAGGAACGTGGATCCCCTGCGTACTCCCATCGCAGGAGAAACCCCCAAGGCTCGTGCCTTGGAGGAGGCACGTCTGGCCAATTTGGCCGAACGCACTTGACTGGAGAATCTTCAGCGAACCCTCGACGAGCGCGCGCGGCAACGAGTTCCCGACACCAGTCGACGTCAGTTCTTCCCGCCGACTCAGGTATATCGAACCCCAATCCAGAATTTAGCAGCTGCGACCCGTATAGCAGAGTCCATCCAGCCTTCGCAGTCGGAAGCTGGCAGGGGTTTGCTGCAGATCAGGGATCTACTCCGAGCAGCAGGAGATCAGAATTCAGCCGTGTCTTAGTCGCGCAACAGAATTCACAGTCGATCCGTCACTGCAAATACGGTTCAGTCGGCTCATAGCCCTAGATCGCCTCCGCGGCGTGAAGGGCGCGAGAATCGGCGAGATCAATATGGCGACCGACTCGACCGAGATGATATGCGTCGAGTGCCCAATTCCCCTCCGAGGGGTGGGTCTTACGCTCCTTGGCAGCAAGATGACAGGCGTCAGTACAGTACAGGGCGAAGGGTTCCAGTCGACCCCAGAGAACCGGGCTTCGATGCGCGATCCATTATCGTGCAAGGTTTGGTCGACCGGAACAGAGCCCGTCGAGGCGGACTCGACAGAGATGTACCCACAAGCAGTCGAGTGCATGTTTCTGGTCCTGAATGTTTCAGCAGAGCTATCAGAGCCGCAGTTATCCCTCCCAATTTCAGGTTGGCAACAGGAGTCAGCAAGTTCACTGGTGAGTCTAAGCCTGAAACTTGGCTTGAGGACTACCGAGTGGCAGTTCAGATTGGTGGTGGGAGCGACGAGGTGGCCATGAAGCATTTACCCCTCATGCTGGAAGGTTCTGCCAGGGCATGGTTGACTCAATTACCTCCTAGCAGCATTTACACTTGGGAGGATCTGTCCCGAGTGTTCATCAGAACGTTTGAAGGAACTTGCAAGCGACCAGCTGGATTGACAGAGTTGCAAGTCTGCGTGCAGAAGGCTAATGAGACTCTCAGAGAGTATATTCAGAGGTGGATCACTTTGCACCACACTGTGGAGAATGTGTCTGATCATCAGGCAGTCTGCGCCTTCAAAGATGGCGTCAAGAACAGAGAACTGAGTTTGAAGTTTGGTCGAACCGGTGACATGACCTTGAGTCGGATGATGGAGATTGCTACCAAGTACGCCAACGGCGAAGAAGAAGACCGACTCCGAAGCGGCAAGCACAAGCCGAGTCAGTCGGAAAAAGGAAACACCAGTCGGAAACAGAAGCGGAAGGCTGAACCGGCAGCTCCTGGAGAGGCTCTGGCCGTGACTCGGGGAAAGTTTAAGGGGAAACCAAAAGGATCCTGGAACCCCAAGAAGGTAAAGGATAAAGAAGGGAACGACGTAATGGATATGCCATGTCACATCCACACGAAGAAAGACGAAGAGGGGAATATCATCTACCCAAAGAACACCACTCGCCAATGTCGACTCCTGATCCAGCAGTTTCAGGGAAAACAGTCTAAGGACAAGGAGAAGGAGTCGGACAAGGCAGAAGACAAGGAGGACAGTGAGGAAGGATATCCGCATATCAACTCCACTCTGATGATCTTTGCAGATGTGGAAAGCAGGAGTCGACTGAAAGTCATTAACCGAGAGGTGAACATGGTTGCCCCAGCAAAAGCAAATTATCTGAAATGGTCTCAAATACCCATCACATTCGACCAATCTGATCACCCGACTCATATTGCCATCCCTGGGAGGCAAGCTTTGGTGGTCGATCCAGTTGTCGAAGGCACTCGACTGACAAAGGTGCTGATGGATGGTGGAAGCGGGCTGAATTTGTTGTATGCAGACACACTGAAAGGAATGGGCATTCCGATGTCCCGACTGAGCACTAGTAACATGAGCTTTCATGGAGTTATACCAGGGAAGAAAGCCGAGTCACTCGGCCAAATAGCTTTGGATGTGGTGTTTGGTGATTCGAAACATTTTCGCAAAGAAAAGTTGACGTTTGAGGTCGTGGATTTTCAGAGTGCATATCATGCCATTTTGGGGAGACCAGCTTACGCACGGTTCATGGCTCGACCATATTACGTGTACCTCAAATTGAAGATGCCCGGCCCCAAAGGAGTGATCACTGTCACCGGCGATAGGAAAAAGGCAGAAGAGTGCTTTCAGAAGGGCTCCAAGATTGCCGATTCCCAGGTGAAAGCGGTCGAGTTCGAGGAATACAAGCAAAACGCAGATCCGAGTGACTTGCTGCGATCAAAGAAACCCGCCACAGAGTCTGCATTCCAGTCGTCCGGTGAGACGAAGCCTGTTCACATTCACTCGACCGACCCCGATGCAGCTCCGACCCGCATCTCCACAACACTCGACCCAAAATAGGAAGAAGCGCTCATCCAGTTCCTCCGTGAGAACTGGGACATTTTTGCATGGAAGCTCGCTGACATGCCAGGTGTTCCCAGGGGACTGGCTGAGCATCGCCTAAGAGTCGACTCATCTGCAAAACATGTCAAAGAGCATCTTCGGCGGTCCGCCGTCCAGAAGAGAAAAGCCATTGGTGAAGAAGTGGCTCGACTGTTGGCGGCAGGATTTATCCGAGAGATATACCACTCCGAGTGGCTCGCTAATGTCGTCATGGTTCCTAAGGAGGACAAGTCGCTCCGAATGTGCATTGATTTCAAGCACATCAACCGGGCCTGCCCGAAAGATCATTTTCCTCTCCCTCGCATAGATCAAATTGTTGACTCGACCGCTGGATGCGAGAGGCTATCTTTTTTAGATGCCTACTCCGGGTACCACCAGATCCGTCTGTACGGACCCGACGAGGTAAAAGCAGCTTTCATCACTCCATTCGGGTGCTTCTGCTATATCACCATGCCATTCGGCCTCAAGAATGCCGGAGCCACATTTATGCGAATGATTCAGAAGTGTCTACTCACTCAAATCAGTCGGAATGTGGAAGCATATATGGATGATATTGTTGTCAAGTCACGAAAAGGTTCCGACCTGCTCGCTGATCTCGCCGAAACATTTGCCAACCTTAGAAGATATGATATCAAGCTCAATCCATCAAAGTGCACATTTGGAGTTCCTGGTGGCAAGTTACTCGGTTTTCTCGTTTCCGAACGGGGAATTGACGCTAACCCAGAGAAGATTGGCACTATTCTCCGAATGAAACGCCCTGTGCGAGTACACGATGTCCAGAAGCTTACTGGATGCTTGGCCGCATTAAGTCGATTCATCTCACGACTCGGTGAAAAGGCATTGCCTCTTTACTGACTGATGAAGAAGACAGACAAGTTCGAGCGGACTCCAGAAGCTGATGCAGCGTTTGCCGAGCTAAAAGCTCTGCTCTCCACCCAGCCGGTGCTTGCTGCTCCAATCAGCAAAGAGCCTCTGTTGCTCTATATCGCAGCCACAGGACAAGTCGTCAGTACTGTGCTTACGGTCGAGCGGGAAGAAGAAGGAAAAGCCCTCAAAGTTCAGCGCCCAGTGTATTATTTGTCTGAAGTCTTGACTCCATCCAAGCAGAGATATCCTCATTATCAGAAGCTTGTGTATGGAATATACATGACCACAAAGAAGGTTGCTCATTATTTTTCTGATCATTCCATCACAGTCGTCAGCGACGCTCCACTATCAGAGATTTTGCACAACAGAGATGCAACTGGTCGAGTGGCCAAATGGGCGATTGAACTTCTTCCCCTTGATATCAAGTTTGAGGCAAAGAAAACCATTAAGTCCCAGGCAATAGCAGATTTCCTCGCCGAGTGGATTGAACAACAGCAGCCGACTGAAGTTCACTCGGAGCATTGGACCATGTTCTTTGATGGCTCTAAGATGTTGAATGGTTCCGATGCTGGGGTTGTCCTGGTTTCCCCCAGAGGAGATAAGCTCAGATATGTGCTCCAGATTCACTTTGATTCCTCCAACAATGAGGCAGAATATGAGGCCCTCTTATATGGGTTGCGCATGGCCATTTCACTCGGCGTCCGTCGCCTGATGGTCTATGGCGACTCGGATTTAGTGGTCAACCAGGTGATGAAAGAGTGGGACGTGAGAAGCCCAGCCATGACTGGATACTGCAGTGTAGTGAGGAAGCTGGAAAAGAAGTTCGAGGGGTTGGAGCTCCATCATATACCCCGACTGAAAAATCAAGCAGCTGATGATCTAGCAAAGATAGGTTCCAAGAGAGAAGCCATTCCGAGTGGTGTGTTCTTGGAGCATATACACACTCCGTCAGTCAAAGAAGATCCTTTCACCGAAGAAACTCCACAACCCAAGAGTGCCACAGATCCGACTGAAGTTGAAGTCCCAGTGGTGGTCGACTTGATCATGGAGGTTTTGGTGGTCATTCCCGACTGGACAGTTCCGCATGTCGCATATATCCTGAGAAAAGAGCTTCCGGAAGATGAGGAAGAGGCTCGACAGATCGTCCGTCGATCTAAGGCCTTTACCGTAATCAAAGGACAATTATACAGAGAAAGCGCGACTTTAGTTGGTCAGAAGTGCATAACACCAGAAGAAGGTCGACTCATCCTCAATGATATTCACTCGGGGACCTGTGGTCATCATGCGTCCTCTCGGACCATCGTGGCCAAAGCATACCGAGCCGGATTTTACTGGCCAAAGGCGAATGAGATGGCAAAAGATATAGTAGATAAGTGCGAGGGATGTCAATTCTACTCGAATATGTCGCACAAGCCTGCGTCGGCCCTGAAGACCATCCCACTCGTCTGGCCTTTCGCAGTATGGGGACTGGACATGGTCGGTCCTTTGAGAACAGGACGAAGTGGCTTCACGCATGTACTGGTGGCAGTCGACAAGTTCACCAAGTGGATCGAGGCTAAACCAATCAAGAGCCTTGACACCGGTACTGCTGTTAGCTTCATCAGGGAACTAATATTCAGATATGGAGTCCCGCAAAGCATCATTACGGATAATGGGTCGAACTTTGACTCGGAGGAATTCAGAGATTTCTGCAACTCCCAAGGCACACGGGTCGACTACGCTTCAGTCGCCCATCCGCAGTCGAATGGACAAGCAGAGCGAGCTAATGGACTGATTCTTAAGGGATTGAAGCCTCGACTGATGCGTGATCTCAAACACGCGGCTGGAGCTTGGGTAGACGAACTTCCCTCAGTGCTTTGGGGGCTGCGGACCACACCTAATCGGTCGACCGGAAGAACTCCATTCTTCTTGGTCTACGGAGCTGAAGCAGTCTTGCCGAGTGATCTTCTCCACAATGCTCCTCGAGTTGAAATCTACAATGAAGCAGAGGCTGAACAAGCGCGGCAGGACGCAGTCGACCTTTTAGAGGAAGAAAGGGAGATGGCTCTGATCCGGTCGACCATCTACCAACAAGATTTGCGTCGTTTCCACGCCAGAAAATGTGAGAGGTCGAGCCTTCCAGGAAGGGGATTTAGTTCTCCGAGTGGATCAGCACAAACCACACAAGCTTGCTCCTTCTTGGGAAGGCCCCTTCATCGTCACCAAGGTCCTCCACAACGGGGCGTACCGTCTTTACAACGTCGAGCATAATATCGACGAGCCCCGAGCTTGGAACGCGGAGCTACTCCGCCCATTTTACACTTAAGTTTTATCACTCGGATGAGTTGCAATAAAGTACTGTTGTAGTTCATGGACCTCAAAATAATAGTGTCATAGTTCCTCCATAATTTCTGTCACTTTTTATTTTTGGGCAAATAAAATTCCCCCTCAGTGGGTGACTTAGCCGCGAATCCGTTTCGCCTAAGTTTGTAAAAATCCTACCGAGTGGTGAGCCAGACTCTCACTCGGAGGCTTAGCTGCGAATCCGTTTCGCCTAAGTTATCAAAATCCTACCAAGTGGAGAGCAAGACTCTCACTCGGAGGCTTAGCTGCGAATCCGTTTCGCCTAAGTTATCAAAATCCTACCGAGTGGTAAGCCAGACTTTCATTCGGAGGCTTAGCTGCAGTCCAAGCACTCACCTAAGTTATAAAAATCCTACCGAGTGAAGAGCAACCCTCTCACTCGGGGGCTTAGCTGCAGTCCAAGCACTCGCCTAAGTTATCAAAATCCTACCCAGTGGTAAGCCAGACTTTCACTCGGAGGCTTAGCTGCAGTCCAAGCACTCGCCTAA
>NC_041380.1:557793882-557802238 GCF_002162155.2 Triticum dicoccoides | reverse complement strand
TCCTACCGAGTGAAGAGCGACCTTCTCACTCGGGGGCTTAGCTGCAGTCCAAGCACTCGCCTAAGTTATCAAAATCCTACCAAGTGGTAAGCCAGACTCTCACTCGGAGGCTTAGCTGCAGCCCTGTGCTCGCCTAAGTTACAAAAATCCTACCGAGTGAAGGGCGACCCTCTCACTCGGAGGCTTAGCTGCAGTCCAAGGACTCGCCTAAGTCATAAAAATCCTACCGAGTAAAGAGCAAACCTCCCACTCGGAGGCTTAGCTGCAGCCCAGTGCTAGCCTAAGTTATCAAAATCCTACCGGGTGAAGAGTAAACCTCTCACTCGGGGGCTTAGCTGCAGCCCAGTGCTCGCCTAAGTTATAGAAATCCTACCGAGTGGTAAGCCGGACTTCCACTCGGAGGCTTAGCCACAGCCCAGTGCTCTCCTAAGTAAAGAATAAGTCGATTGCAGTAAAGGCGCCTCGCTTTGAACCTGCAAAAGACATTTCGAGCCAAAGGCAATCGTATTCAAGCACCAAATTCAAGTTTGAATCGATATCTAAAGGAACCAAGAGTGCTCAGGCGTTAAGCCTGTTAAGGTTTATCGGTTACAATTCCACTCGGCATACCAAGGCAAATTTAAAGCGTCGAGCCAGAAGAAGTTTTTTACCCCTCCTGTGGAGGGCTGGAAGGTGCAATGAATTCATCAAGGTCGATTCCGTCGGCGATCCGAGTGGCAGCTGCAAGGAAAGTTTCCATAAAGGACCTGAAGTCGTGTTTCTTGGTGTTGGCCACCCGAAGAGCCGCCAGCTTCTCTTCTCGCGCATCTTTACAGTGGACTCGGGCCAGACACAGAGCAACATCTGCACCACACCGAGCCGAGGACTTCTTCCATTCCTGCACTCGACCAGGGATCGTGTTCAAGCGGGCCATCAGCGACTCAAGGTCATTCTGAAGTGTCTCCTCAGGCCAGAGCGTCGAGTCGATGCGAGATGTGGTGGCCTTCAGCCTTGCGAGATAGTCCACGACGGCTGCAACACGAGACTCCAGTCGGAAAACATCCATGGCAACTTCGTCGTTCACCGGAGAATTGACGGGGTCGAGGTTTGGCTCCAGCCGGCTAGTTTCTTCTTCAAAGTTTTGACAAAATTCTGCAAGGATGATCACTAAGTCAAGGGGATGGTCGAATGGAAAAACCACAATTGGAAATGTTTGCCAAGCATAGAGGTTTACCTTCAAGCATAAGAAACAGCTTCTTGGCAAGACCACTCAGGAAGGCTTCCAGATCAGTTTTCTTCCCAGTCAATTTGCTGACTTGGTCGGTCAGGGCAGCTTTATCAGTTTTTAGTCGACTGACCTCCTTGTTGGCCATCCCAAGAGCAGCTTTCAGATTGGTATTGTCTTGTTCAAGCTTGGTGACTGAAGCTAACTTCTCGTCAGCAAGCTTGATCTTCTCAGCTAGTTCGAGGTCTTTCTTCTGTTGGGCCTCCCTTACCTTACCTGCAAGGTACAGCAAGGTCAGATTTTGAAACAAGCAAGGGGAAAAGCAGTCGTCAAGGTCTCACCAAACATACCTTCGGTCTCCTCCTTTGCCTTCGTCAGCTTCTCCTGAACCAGCTTCAAGCTCAGCTCGAGTTGAGTGTGCTTGTTTTCCAGCTCAGAGTAGCGAGCCACAAGATCACAAGAGTTCTGCGAAGAACCAATCGACTAAATGTCAAATATAATTCACTTCCGAGTGAAAAAGGGAAAAACACACGTTTCTAAGACTACAGCCGAATACAAGCATTCGACCGTAGTCTCGGGGACTACACCCAGTGGGTGCACTCAGCGTGCCCCCACTAATTCTGTTGAAGACAAAGTCGACCAGTCGACCTCAAAAAAAAAGAGAGACATGTATTTTTTAAGACTGTAATCAACTGCAAGCAGTCGACCACAGTCTCGGGGACTACACCCAGTGGGTGCACTCAGCGTGCCCCCACCGGTTTGTGAAATCCAGTCGACATAGTCGACTGACAGAAAGACTGACATCATAAAGCCTAAGGCCGACTGCTAGCAGTCGACCTTAGCCTTGGGGACTACACCCAGCGGGTGCACTCAGCGTGCCCCCGCTAACACGGAGTTTAATCGACACACCCAGTGGGTGACTACTATAAATTCCGGAAAGGAAAAGTTTTTGGTGGCATATCCAACAGAACAAACAGTGGTCGACTGACCTGAACATTGCTTTGAAGGGCAGAACTGGCGTCATAAGCTGCCTGGCTCGCATCCCGGATGGTCTTTAACTGCTCCATCATGATTCCAGCCTGGCGTATCGCTTCCTTCGCCGCGCCAGCTTGGTCCTCTGGGACGTGGTGCGTCGTGAAGAGGGAGGGCTGCTGAGCACTCGTCAATGGATCTGCGAAGGACACCATGTGTCGAGTGGTGTTCTCTTCCTCCGCAATCAGAATCTCAGGCGCCGTCACATCCTGGGGCACCTTACTGGCGGACGCTTTCCTACTCCTCCTGCGCTTCAGTGGTTCTTCATCCTCATCATCATCAGGGAGATTGATAACAGTATTGGGTAGAGCTACGGAGAAGATTCAGGATCAGAGATCGCGAGTCAGTCGACATCAGGATCAGAGATCGCGAGTCAGTCGACTAAGAACGGCGTTAAGAATACAGTACCTGGTTTCGAAGTTGCTGCGTCCTCCATCTCGTGGTCATCAGCCCGGGCCGAGGTTTCAGAAGTAGCAGCACTGCAAATCCAAAGGATCAGTCGACTAACCTCAGCGTCGACCAGAGACACAGTTCACACAAAATAAGAAGACTTAAGCAGCACGATTACCCTGAAATGGTGGGGATGGACACCTTCATCATCGGCAGGAGCTTGATCGGCTTCGACGAGGCCGCCCTGGGCTGCTTCGGCGCCTTTTCAGTCGGCACCGGAGAGGTGGTCCAAGGGCGCTTGGTCGACTGAGTGGTGGTCGCAACCCCCTTACCACGTTCGGTCGAAGGGTCGTGGACAAGCTTCGACCGCCTTTCCGAGCGCGGTGGTACGACCTCCTCCTTCTCTTCCTCCTCGTCTTCAACGTCATCTTCATCACCGTCATCATCATCATCGTCATCATCATCCTCTGCAACGTCCGAGTCCCATTCCTCCTCGTCCTGGCTCTCGCCCCCACTCGCCCCACCCTCCTCAGTCAGAGCTTGTGCCCCATTGGGCATCGAGTATAGCTCGGTGAGGGCCTAGCAGATATCAAGACAAGGATCAGTCGACCAGTCGGCAGGATAAACAGAAATGAATGCGACAAGAACACAGTGGAGAGCAGAGCAAACGTACCTTGTTTGGATCGCTGTTGTGGTCGAGTGGAGGAATCCTTCTGGCTCCACGTGGGTTGTCCTTGTTTCCGGTAACGGCTGCCATCCATCTTTCCAGAGTGACATCGTCGACTGCTTCTGGATGGACTCGAGTCTCGTCTTCGGTCCCACAGTACAACCACATGCAATGGCTCCGGAACTGAAGGGGCTGGATGCGACGCCTGAGGAAGACCTCCAGGAGGTCCATGCCCGTCACTCCCTCCCGAACCAACTGCACCACGCGCTCCATCAACATCTTCACGTCAGCTTTCTCCTTCGGAATCAACTTCAAGGAGGAGGGCTTGTTCACTCGGTCCATGGTAAACTGAGGGAGTCCACTCGACTGCCCCGGCGTCGACTGGTCCTGGCAGTAGAACCAGGTCGACTGCCAGCCTCTGACTGACTCGGGAAAGGTCATGGGCGGGAAGGTGCTCTTATTCCTCACCTGGATCCCCAGACCCCCACACATTTGGACAACTCAGGTTCTCTCATCACCTGGGCTCGCCTTCTTCACGGTCTGAGAGCGACACGTGAATATATGCTTGAACAAACCCCAGTGCGGTCGACAGCCCAAGAAACCCTCACACATGGACACAAATGCGGCAAGATAGGCGATAGAATTTGGGGTAAAGTGGTGGAGCTGCGCTCCAAAGAAGTTCAAGAAGCCACGGAAGAAAATACTCGGCGGCAAAGAAAATCCACGATCAACATGGGTGGCCAAGAGCACACACTCACCCTCTTCTGGCTGGGGCTGCCACTCCTTCCCCGGAAGCCTCGCAGCTCCAAGAGGGATCAAGCCCTCGTTGGCCATGTCGAGGAGGTCTTTTTCTGTGATGGTCGACTGGATCCAGTCTCCTTGGACCCAGCCCTTCGGCAGGCGGGATCTGGACGAAGACCCGCCGCGGCTGGTAGATCTCCCCTTCGCCTTCTCCGACGCCGACGCCTTCTTCGCACGTTCCAGCGCCGTCGTCTTCTCCTTGGCCATGGTTGCCGGCGAGATGCGCGTGGGGAAGTTGTGCGGGGGCGAGAGCGAGCGCGCTGGACGGGGACAAAAGGAGCAGAGAGAGAGAGAGAATGCTGAGGCACAGTACAGAAATCCTTGCCGGGCGCATTTATAAGGTCCCTTCCGAGAGGATGACAGGTGGGCCCGGTCGATCTAATCATATCCAGGAACAGTTATGCAGACGGGATACGGGGCGAAGAAAGCGGCGCGGAGATCGAGGCGTCTATGTCCCTTCCCATCCGAACGCCGCGGTCCTCTCCGCTTCGCGCGCGTCCCCAAATTTCGCATCCCGCGGAATCCGCGAACAGCAGATCGGTCTGTCAGACACGGGGTTTCCCGCGATCCGTCGCTCGGAGATCGTCGAAGCCCGGAAGATCACTCGACGCAAGAAGAGAATGGATCGAGTCGACTGAAGACAAGTTGCTCACTGTCGACGAAGAGATTCTTTGGTCCAGAACAACACACCACCAGAGCGCAAAGGTTAATCGGAAACGACATCAACTCCTTCCTCACTCGAAGCCTCAATCCATTCGGGGGCTAATGATGGGGTTATGTACCTAGGGTAGGGTCATGGACCTGATCTAAGTACCTTACCCAAGGACACCCTTAGAAGAAGTCGCCTTCCAGTCGACCAACTAGGGACACACTCGACTGGCTTGAAGGACTCGACCACGAAGACTCACTCGACCACCAGAAGGTCAAGAGGCACTCTGCACTGCAACGGCCTGTAATTAGGTAGACTTTATGATAGTAAAGGCACTTTATGTGGGGCGTTACCAGTAACGCCCCAGACTTAACTCACCTTAAACCCTCTCCTACGTGGGCTGGCTGGGGTCCTGGCGCACTCTATATAAGCCACCCCCCTCCACAGGTAGAAGGGTTCGGCACCTTGTAACTCATATACTCATAATCCACTCGACCGCCTCCGGGCTCCGAGACGTAGGGCTATTACTTCTTCCGAGAAGGGGCTGAACTCGTACATCCCTTGTGTTTACAACCTCTCCATAGCTAGGACCTTGCCTCTCCATACCTACCCCCACTCTACTGTCAGGCTTAGAACCACGACACTAGCTACTATTAAATAATTAAACAAGAACTTCTCTAAACGCACCCCACGAAATATACACGGACCCATTACCACTGCATGATTAGGCCCACTAAACTTAATCTAACAGCTAGCGTTAATCTAACCCATACTCTGTATGCACTTAGTAAATTGCATTGACTGGCCGTACTTTACCTTTGAAGAAAATTACCCACCATGCCACCCATAAGTGAAAAGTAACGATTCAATAGTAAGGCGTTGTTTTTTTCCGTACTCCGCCTGCTCCGTCCCTCACATCCTTCCCGATTCCATAGCCTCCCAACCCTAGCCAGTTGCGCCTCCACAGAAAACGAATCGGTGGTGGAGAGGATAGCTTGAACTCCATAGGTCCTAGGCGTCGCCGCCGAAGAGAAAAACAACCCCAACATGCCGAAGGGCACATCAGCACGGCGAGCGCGCACGCGACTGCAAGTCTGCCCCCCGCCACCAATCCCCTACCTTCTCTGCTTCGAGACGCACGCCACTCTCACCCGCGCTGTCGCTGGATCATGGATGGCGGGGCAAAAGGGCCAATACCTACGACACCATGGCCCATGTATCTCTGTTGCCGACGCCTCAAAGACCAGCGTGGTGTTGTCCAGCTTCAGGTTGGCGCGGGAGATCGCGTTGGCGGCCCGGGGAGTCGCGGCGTAGCAGGGCAAGCACGTGGGACCTGTAGCTCTGGTGCCGGCCCTGCTCCTCCTGGAGGAAGGCCCTGGAGTCGAGCCGCAGGGTGAGCCCACTCTTGTGAAGGATTGGATTGCTGGAGAACTCTGTTCTTCAATCGCGTTCTGGTGAAGGAGTCAATCGCTGGTGAACGACGTGCTCAATTTTGTACGTAATTCTATTTGCTTTTCTCCTGCTATCTTCCCCATGAATCACTAACCGGAATTAGGAACATCAGATTGCTTTCAACTTGATCAACCTCTGCCCTTTTATTCGTGGAAGAAGCAGCCGGTGAGGATAACTGCTCTCCTTTTCAATCTGGTGTGTAATTAAGTCTGAAGTTTCCCTTTCTCATGCCATGTTCTTATGAATAGCTCACTAGAACTGACATAATTTTTATCATAAGACTGCCTTCAACTTGATCAAGCTTTCCCTTTTATAAAAGGAAGAATCAGTCGGGGTTCTATTTTGTCTATTGAGATGGAAGAAGAGGCTAACACATCGTACCATCGTACCATGCCAACATGAGCTACCAAGCTTTCCCTTTCACATTTACTTTTCTCTCATCCTGAAATATGGCATTTGCACAAGTTTTTTGTGCTCATGATTACTTTTCCATTGTAGAGCTATATTGTCCGGCTTGGTAACCCATGTTGGCATGAAATTTAAAAATTTGGATGAAGCTTGGGCATTTTGGCTTAGCTGTGGTGGTCAAAAGGGCTTTGAGGTCCCAAAAAGGTATACGAACAAAAGGTCCGTAGATGACAAGGTAACATCATGTCGATTTGTTTGTGCAAGGAAATGGAATGCCTAATCTCTTTTCCCAAAGTAAATTATGTTATCAAGTCTGAAAATGTACAAGTAGCAAGGGCTACATGGGCTAATTCAGTTAACAAGTCTAAAAAGTAAATTCGGTTATCAGCTAATCGGCCTGCAGCGGTGCGACAACGACGGCGTGGCGCAACCGACCACCACCATGGAGATGGGTGTGCAGGTCATCGACGTGGGGTTGCTGCGCGCGTATGCCGAGGTGCTCATCACGGCGACGACTCGAGGAGGCCGACGAACAGGATGCCCTTGGACCGGCATGGCGGGGGAGGCTATGTAGCACGCGTTGCTTTGGTTGCCCTGTATCCTGGATGCCGCCGACCACGGGGGCTCCGGCTGCACGTGTTTCCCGGCCGCCTCCGAGCAGGAGGGCTCTCGCAATGTGTTGCTTTGTATCCCGGCCACCGCGGACAGTGAGGGCTCCCTCTGCACGTGTTGCTTTGTTTCCCAGCCGCCGCTGACCACTCGGGCTCCGTCTTCACGTGTTGCTCTGCGTCCATTGCTCCTTTGGCGACGGTGAGGACGCGCCGAGAGCTCATTCTACCATAACGGAGAACTGGATTTTTAAATTTGAGAGGGATAACGGGAATTTTAGGGGAACGAGGAGGTTATTGAAATTAGGAGGTCATCGTAGTCTGGATATTTTTATTGTTTTTCTTTTCGGTTTCATACTACTATTGGATTTTGTTGTTTCTCACTAAGAGCTATTCGACTTATAATCCCAATGTTTTGTTGTTATTTTCCAAAGTATTAAAAACTGGGTATGTGCTTTATTGCGAATGTTCACAAGAGAAGCTTACTATTTGAAATAACAGGTTGCAATTACCTTCGTTGCTCTGGACCTTGTCATGAAAGGATTAACACTAAATGACCATAAATGAATTACATATTGGCCAGGACCTTTAGATTATGAGTAAGCGTGGTTCCACCTTTAGTGATTTGTGCAACTGATTTGTCCGTTAGCGAGTTTTGTGACTGGTTTCACGTGTTCCTGACATTGCTTCGTACAACCACAGGGGCGAGGATGTCTTATTGATACAACTTGATGGTTTGTTTCTGTACGAACTAGCAATGTTTTGTTTCTTAGATGCGCAAACTTGTATCTCAGAGCTTTGATGAATTACGTCATTTGATCAGCTTCCGTGGAAACTACTAATTTCCGTTGCCTCTACATACACACTTACATGTTTGTTTTCCCAGTGCCTATTGCCAGTGGCACATTTGTAGGTACCAACTAGAAGAAAATAAGATTGAAAAAATATTTTTCTTTAGTTGGGAATATTATACATCAAATTTAGTTTAGTTCAAATCAAATGATTACTCTAACTATGAATAACACGTGAATGATGTCAGTTATGCTGCTTAAGAGGTTATGGCTGCGGTATATGACAAACAATTATATCTGCATCTATATAGTACCATGGTTGACCGCGAGGTGTTGGTGATGGCGTTTGTTGCC
>NC_041380.1:557775748-557793694 GCF_002162155.2 Triticum dicoccoides | reverse complement strand
ATGCAAATATACTTGGCCACAATTTAATTTTCTTCATGGACTGAATTTGTATCAATTAGTTAATGATATTCGGTAGTTGTTACGCAATGGACTTGAGCATGTATTCATAAAGCATGATATTTTTCAGTCATTTTAAGGACTTAGAAATTATATGCTCTTTGCATGAGATTTCAGCTTCACAGAAAGTAGGTTTACGTTATAATAGAATAATGTGTTTTATAATAGAATATATTTTAGTCGAGACGTGTGTTGTATGTGCATACTTACTAGTTATTCTAGAGAACCGGTGGTGTCAAGTTCCGCTAGAAAAGTAGCTAGCTGGTTCGTTTTTTATTTTTGAGATTATAGCTGGTTGATTTTTAGAGAGCGAGTCGACACGTACGGCAAATTATTAGCAACGGGAGAAAGCTGGAGATGAAACGGCGAGTGTTAAGTCAGCTTCATCGGTCGGGTCGGTCCTTGTTTATCCCGTGCCGTGCTGGTCCTCCACCGACACAACAGCTCAAGTAACGTGACTTGTACTCTAATAAACAGTGTCACAGTCTCTTGAAAACAAAACTTTTATTTACATGGCTCAGCATTCACGCCGAATGGAGCGGAACTTGACTGTCAGTTTCCATCACAAACTTAAACTCCTGGATGAATAAAAATATCTTATATGAAATAGAAAAATAGGAAGCACTTACTTTTTGGGAAACTGGAAAAGGTTCATGTCAGCCGATTCTTCTTCTCTGATTTTCATAGGCCACCCTCCCGCCACTCTCAATCGGACTGCCATTCCCCCTCCAACCGATGTCGGTGCCTCCCCACCGCCACCCTGGTCATCCCCCCAAACCCCTTTCCCGGCCGTCGACAACCCACCATCACACCCGCACTCATCAATCAATGCCACCTCTCCGGCTCATTCTAGGATCGCCCTCCTCGAGGATGGCGAACCTGGCCAAATCATCCTTGTGTCCGGCTCGATGCTTTGCACTACATGTTTGCTTTCATCGTGGGGGATTGACTAAGACAAACGCGTATAAAAACTGTATATTTGTGAGTGTGTTCTTGAGATAAATTCACATGTATGTTTTTTTTGTTGTGCAGCCTAAATATCCGGCTTTAGTAGACAAAATTGTAATTTTATAACTCCAATGCTTTTCCGAACCAACACATAGCATTACCCGTTGAGAGCAGCATGGTCAGGATTTTGAGTCTGGTGATCCAATCGACACAAAAGATTGCGGATAGAGTAGCACATCCACAAACTCATCACATTGTTTTAACCATGTTTCAAAGGAAACGGAGTCATACCAAATCACGTGTGTAAATACAGATATCTGCACGCACCAATCATTAGCCACATGAGTACTACAAAATGATCGAGCAGCCAATGACCACCCACCCATGATCATCGGTAGAGCGTCACGTACGCCCTTGGGAGGGACCCCAGGTCACTAGGTCAGTATGAGCCCGGTGGCGTCAACGCAGCGAGCTGGCTAGCTAGGCGCGCCGGTGCAACGTGCGAGCAAACCCAGCGGCCAGCCAATCATGAGGCCGCGAGTTGATTGGGTCGCACCGGTCAGTGCGTTGGTGCCGATTATTATTGTGCTTGCCGGAATCCCTCACGGCGACCCGTCTCTGACCCGACTGGCTTGCATATCGGATCGACAAGCAAAAGCCAGAGTACGTTGCAGCTGTACACTTGTCGTGGGCACGAGCAAGGCGATGCCCAACCTGGCCACCTGTAAGTCGTCAGCTCGTGGACGTACGCCGGAGAGGGAGAGCAACCGAGGGACGGAAGGTGGCACAGATGGCAGCAAGCGCGGCCGAATGATCGGAACGGAATTACTGTACACACGATTGAAGAATTGAACGGTCCTGTTCACCTTTGCTCTACGCATCGATGGCAAGATGTGCTGCATCGTCTGAAGATCGTCCAGAACCCGTCGACTGTGTAGCAGCGCTCTGATCGGAAGGAGGCACACGCGCTTTGCAGGGGCGGCAGTGAGTTCGAGGCTGAACTGAACTTGGAGTAACCACGGTCCATGGCGTTGCGGTGCAGCATAGTCCCAGCAAAAATGGCAAGGGCGTGAGTAGTTCTAGCCTCTCTGATTCCCTTGATTCCACACACATACGAATAAAAAAATGCATCAACGCAAATCCTACAGCATAGCAACCATTATAAATTAAAAAGAAATCCAGGGATGGAACGCCGTAATATTTTGTGGATTTTTTGGAAACAAGTATGCTTCGAATTGTCAACCGATCACGTATTTGAGAGTCAAATTTTGGTTGGCGTGAATCATGGGTGACTCTTCCTGGTTCCAAACTTTTATTTATGATTTCCATTTTATATTGTCCCACTTTTAAGAATTTAAAACTGACGCATCAAGAATTAGAACTTTTTTCCCTGCAAAAAAAAGAATTAGAACTTTTACCCTGAAAGTGAAATAATTTCAACTATGGCCTACTATCGACTCCAGAATTCATGATTTATCTAATGCCGTGGAGCATGAGCGCAGGATGACAGAAATAATACGAGATGTCTACACAAAATGAAAAGAGCCACGTCGGGGCCCACTACGAGAGGTCAATAGGTCAATGCTCCTCCCAGCACGAGGAAATCCCCGACCAAAGATGACATAAGAGCAACTCCAAGACTCCAACGCACCGATCCATTTTATCCAGGCGTGTCTGTTTGAATCCGCGCGAACAAAAAGCACAGCCCAAAGCAAAGGTCTATTTTTATGTTGTGTCCTTTCTGACCCATCTCGTACCAAATTAGGGTCAGATTTGGGTCGGAGTCGGACACAAAGCGGAAGCATGAGCTCTCTTTTCTGTCAGTTCGTATCTGCCGCTACCCGACATGGTGGCCAAATAAATCGCACATCTCTCTCCCGTGCGTTCAAACTCGCGCCAATGTCCACC
Organism: Triticum dicoccoides; assembly: GCF_002162155.2. Lineage (NCBI taxonomy): Eukaryota > Viridiplantae > Streptophyta > Magnoliopsida > Poales > Poaceae > Triticum > Triticum dicoccoides. Next base: position 557,790,781 of record NC_041380.1, on the reverse strand, counting down.
GCGCCTCCTCGTCAGAGCATCCACGCCGCCGTCCACCACACCTCCTTGCCGGCGCACACGCGCCGCCATCCATCGCGTCTCCTTGCCGGAGCACACGCGCCTCCCCGACCGGATCCGTTGTCCAGCAGCATCGGCGCCGCACCCGTGCGTGCGTGCTAGCTAGCTAGCCGCCGACGGGGTTGTTACAAGACACCAAATAAGTTTTTGTACCTATGATTTCTAGTGTTGGGCCGACTTGGTTGGGGGTTTAGTCACAACAACGTGATAGACTTAAATATTTCTTACATTTATGTGACAAAAATTGAATATCTAGACAAACTGACGAATCAATTTATAGTCCAAAATATATATCAAGTCAAGTTAGGCTACTAGTCTTCCTCAAGTGAACGAATTTACAAGTGGTACGGAGTAGACACACATAACCATTAGATTACAAAACCCATTATAGTATGTATGACACATTTGACCAAAAATAATAAAGTAGTGTGTCAATGATTAAGAGACAAGGTCCTCGTAAACATCTTGTGTAATCTAGATTTCTTTATTTGCATAAGTCTGATCAAAGACCGCTATCAAGATATTTCATATACCATACACTATATAGATCTATTTTTTAGGGATACATTATGGAGATCTATAATAAGACCTCGACTGAAAAAAGTGTGCTTTTTTTAAGAATGCACAAAAAAACATATATGCTATATTCATGCAATAGTCACAAATTAATCGGATAAAACAAGTAAATTTTTAATTTATTTTTTTTCTTATAGTTAAGTGGATTTTGTTCAATTAATTTTAAGGTGCAATATGTTAAAATTACATATAACTGTGATTTTACAAAAAACTATTTCTAAATAAGCACTACTGTTTAGTGTAAATGACTATATTTATTTTGATTCGCACCGGGCCAAATATTCGATGGACCGGCCCCGCTGTTGTTGCTGCAGGGCCGGCACGGGATAAACAAGGATCGAATGATGGTGCATGTTATGTATGTTTATCAGTCAATCAATGGTATGGTATCAATTATTAACATGCTTGCCATTGCCGGAATCCCTCACGGCGATGCGTCTCTGATCCGGCTTGCAGTTACAGGCCAGGAACTCACGTCCGGCGTGGTGTTTTTTACGGGCATTGACGTACGCCGAGAAAGACAAGTGTGGTGCTTTCCACAAGGAGGAACGGGAAGGGCGGATCGGCAACAAGCAAGCTCAGCGGCTGTACACTTGTCAAAACATAAACATATACATTGACTACATTTCCACGCTAGTACTAGTTCTATTTCAGAACATATACGTCGCCTGGTTCTAGTAGCCACGTTGACTACTCCAATTCAGAGCATAAAACGTGAAATCTTTTTACTAGGCCCTCTTTGATTGGCTTCAATTTAGCATTTTGTTTATTTATTTATTTAAACGGGAAATCATTCTATTAGCCCCTCCTTGCATTGTAGGATTTTTTAATGAATTCTGCGAAGATTTAGCACATACCGTAGAATTCTTGAACCTTCACAGACTTGCTTTTGGCTGCCAACGGCACCCCCAACTCAGCTCTGTACATAGCAGGTGGCGGCCCTTAACCTTTTTGAACGGTGCGCCCGCGAGGTTGAATGGCCCGGTGTAGTTGAACGAGAGACCAACGGTGTGTCCGGTATGATCAGCGCGATAGATAGGATCGTCGGCAGATATGAAGCGACGCATACGATCACTTTTACTTATACATAACGTTCAGCTAGTAATTCATTTCGAGTTCCATAGATGATACATCAAACTTCCGAAGAAAAACTGTTCCGTATGTGTATTGTGAACAACACGAACATACAAATCATTTCCAATCAGTGGTCTGAAAAGCAAGTCTTGGATGTACGACGTTTCGGTGCTCAGGCTCATCTGCACCTAGTTAGAAAAAAATCGTAAAAAAATCAAAATAAATCATTTTTCTGTGTTGTAGAAAAATTTGATGCGTGATGCCCGCTCCAAATTTAAATCATTTGAACATCCGAGCAGCTCTCAGCAAAAAAGACAAATCACGTCAAAACAGTACATGAACAGTAAACTTTTTACAGACCATCAATTTGTTTTTTTTTTGCCGAGAGCTACTTAGATGTTCAAATGATTTGAAAATTGGAGCAGACCACACGCGTGAAATTGTCTACTGCACAAAAAAAAATTGGAATTTTTTGAATTTTTCTAGTTTTTTTACTTTTTTCGCCGGCGCGGGTGTAGATGAGCTTAGGTGCAGAGATGTATTTTCGGTCTTGGAGGGATGTCAAACCTCTGTTGCTTGCAAAATAGTACTACTACTCTATATGTAGTGAAAAGAAAAGGTGTGCGCTTGCTTTGCTCTGTGTTCCAGCCAACAGGCTCAACGTCTAAACTAGTAATCTTTCTCTTGGAAAGAGAGTCAGCGTCCTCTTAAAACAAAACAGGTAGAAAAAAGAGAGCCTGAACTTTGATCTCTTGGTAACGTTGACATTTAACTCTGAGGTCGGCGGATAGTCTATTAGACGGTGAAGAAGTTGACCAACTGAAAAGGCACCCGTTTTTTGCATTCAGTACCGAGTTTCGTTTAGGATGCTGCCAAACAAAATAGTGCTAGAACTGCTTTTAGGATAGAGATTATTGTGTGGGCATCGGCATGATAGGGGAGATCGTCTTGATGCGATGGGACGCAGCAGAGATTTGGCCTTTTGGCCGACTCCAACGAGTCATCCAAATCTGAACTCTGAGATATTTCCTTCCATTTGCATAAGCTGCTTCTGCTTGCAACTTGGGATGTTGGATATAGCAGTTGGCTAACCACTCATGCGCTTCAACATCAAGTGATCAACGAGCATACACACCAGATTAGTACTACTACCTTTGTCCTGATTTATTAGTCCCCTGACCTTAAATTTAACTAACAAAATGCTGACGCATGTCATAAAAAATAATATAATTGAAAACTATGTTTAAATACGAAGGCAGCGATATAATTTTTTATAACATGCATTAATTTTGTTAGTTAAATCTCTAGTCAAAATTTGGCACAAAATACAAAGAGGAGTTATAAACAAGGACAGAGATAGTACTAACGATTCTCTATCTTTTTACTTAACTAGCAAAAGGTTCCGTGCGTTGCAACGTAAGAAAAGAATACCACACGCTCTTAATTTTCAAAAAAGGGTCTATAATATGAGTATTTGTAGCTACGGCCCAAACAAAGATGGTCTTTGTACAAAAGTGCAAGTTCAAGATTACACATGTCTTCTATTTAAACACGGCTTGCATGTAGATTTAATACGTACAAAGAAACGGACAGTGGTCTTCAATTTCGTCTCTAATCCTGATTTTGCTGAGATGTTCATCCACAATCCGGATCAGTACCGATATGAAAGAAAGACGGATGATGCATTGTTGATTTAAGATTGCATCCTAGATAATATTTTTTTAAATGGTTAACAGGTAAAATAACATCATATTTAGATTCTATATATTTTTCTAAGCAAATTCCATATATAACACGTTAAATTTGGAGTTACGGTTTAGAAGATATGCGTATTTTAAAAACCATTTGATATGTACTGCGGGTTTAATGTCAGAAACATTAAGTTTTTTTTTTATAAAATAGCATGACGGACTAAAAATACATATTTCTTTTATTAGTAGGTATAGATTATTACAACAGTGGTGCTTTCTTATTTCAGATAGCCCTTTTCATGATGTAAGAAATGCGCGGCCAAAGTCCAGACTCATGGCGTCGCTGCGGCAACCTGCAAAGCGCAACCAACGCCTTCCGACCGATACGCCGCCCCGGCTGCCATCTGTTCCTCCATGCGTTGCGTCTCTAGGTTGCTCTCTGGCGTTCGCAGGCTGGTCGGGTAGGCGCAGCCGTTCGGGGATCGCCTTGCTCCTCACCACGACAGGTGTGCAGCTGTGCTTACTTGTTGCCGACCCTTTTCCTGCTGTGGAAACCACACCTGTCCTTCTGAGAATCAATGCTGAGCTACGCCTTGCCGTTAACAGAACATCACGCCGGCCGGATACGAGTTCCAGACCTGCAAGCCAGTCACGTAGGTGTTCGGGCAAGCAACAAAATGTGCGCAGTTATAAGTTGGCACGCCGAGAGCACATGCATGCGTACCAGGCCGGTCGCTAATCGGTTTAGTCGATCGCCTACGTAGGGACTGGCCAATCATCGCCGATCGGCCGTACGCAACCGTACGCACGCGCGTGGAAAATGGCACGTCGGCGTGCTCATGTGGTTGCGAATGCACACTATTAATGTGGCCGATCGAGTGACTTGTCAGTTCTCCTGTCTTTTACGCAACAAACCGAGTGAACCTTCCGAGAATCTTCCTGGTGCATGGCCGGGAGAGAGCACACATAAGTTCCGCGTGATCTGTGATCATAGGTGAGCTCACTGCTACATATGTACTCCTGCTTACACGTGCATGCATGTTTGGTTTGACATAAGACATGTGATGGTAACTCACCTAATTAGGAGTAACTTATTAACTTACTCCCTCTATTTTAATAATCTGGCAGAAGGACGTCCTTTTTTTGATAATCCAACAACAATCCTATTGACCATCCTCCATCCAAGCATAGTTTTGAAGACCTCACCAGCGATCATCTCAAGTCCTCCACCTCATTTTTTTTCCTTTCTTGGTTTCTCTACAAAATATTCCAATCATGCAACATTTTGATTATTAGATTTACTGGTGTACCAGGACCGGTAACACTGTTATTAAAAAGATGACTCCATTTACCAATCTCCAAAATTTCCAAAAACAACAGTAATCCCAACAAACACTAGATTTATTTTGTTTTATTGAACACCTTTAATCAGAAGGTTAAACTTGAACATTATCGGGAATATTATGCAAATCAAAACAATAACTCCTTTGTTCTTGAGCAACTTAACAATTGAACAATGAAAAATAAGGTGATTGATTGTTTCATCCTACAGAAACGAGATTTTTTTTATCTCCAATCCAACCCCTCCTAAGCAAATTACCTTTGGTCAAGATGCTATTGTGTAGGACCAACCACATCAAAACTTTAACTGTAGGAGGCATTTTTACTTTCCATATGAGGTTATGGGGATATTTGGCCCCATTTTCAACAAGAGATCTATAAGAAGATTTTACAGATTATACGCCATTTTTATTAAGAGACCATTTGATTGAATCTCATTGTTCAATTAAAGCCGCACCATCACAAACCTCTCTACTATGGTTCCAGAGATCTAATGAGTCACCGTACAAGCTCTTCCTAAATTGAACAAGATCTACTCCTTTGCTCAAAATCTCATTGAAAGATTTGTTTATATGAAAACACATATTGTAGAGCCTAGGAAAATTATTTTTAAGAGGTTTATCCCCAATCCACCGCTCTTCCCAGAATCTCACATTCTTACCATTTCCAAGTATAAACCTACAGAAGGAAAGAAATGATCTTTTTTTGAAACGGAGGCCAAAGATTTGCCTCATCGATTAATTAAGAAGAAGAGAATTTCCCGGTTAACTAACAGAAAACCAGGCGAAAACCGATACATATAGATCACATGCGGACTACTTGCTAAAAAAGAAACTCCATGACCTCACAGTCAACCCGAGAAACATACATAACACGCAACAACCACAAACCCTGGGACTTCTATGTTGCAAAGAAACCCTCAACAAAACAAATGTTGAATACATCAGACGCCAAGAAATCCACGTAGACGAGCCGCTCGGAGATGGAGGACGAAGAGACTGAGTATCCTCCATTAAGCAGCCGTAGACGCCTTATCAATGGCGCCACTCTTCTTTCCTATGCTCCTGAGAGCCTTCTTCACCTTCTTTATTTTGCCTGTAGAAACCTCATCCACTAGGAGGCAAGCAATCGCATTGCGAGACCCATGACAAGTTGCCTCCAAGGAGGCAAGCAAACGGTCAAGCCTTTTCACGAAGACCACCTCGTCAATACGTGCCAACATAGCGTCACGGTCAAAGATGGGCGACCGAATGGGCTTCGGTGCCTCAGAAGTAGCTGCGAAAGCACCTATCTCATCAACATCGGCACCCACGGATGCCATATGGGAAACAACCTCAGGTGAGAGAGCAATAGCAACGTCCAAACCTCCATGGTCCACATAGGCGTGTGGCTGACTAGGCTCCAACGACAATGTTGAGGTCGCAGTCGGCATCGCCAAGTCCCCTCCAAGCGACCCCATCACCTTAGGAAGCACCAATTTCAGCCCAAAATTGGGAATCTGTTGGGGGAACGTAGCATGCAATTTCAAAAAAATTCCTACGATCACGCAAGATCTATCTAGGAGATGCATAGCAACGAGACGGGGAGAGTCTGTCCATGTACCCTCGTAGACCAAAAGCAGAAGTGTTAGGTTAACGAGGTTGATGTAGTCGAACGTCTTCACGATCCAACCGATCCACGTTACGAACGTACGACACCTCCGTGTTCAGCACACGGTCAGCTCGATGACGTCCGTCGAGCTCTTGATCCAGTAGAAGGTCGAGGGAGAGTTCTGACAGCACGAAGGTGTGGTGACGGTGATGGTGATGTGATCTGCGCAAGGCTTCCCCTAAGTACTACGACGGTATGACCGGAGGAGTAAACTATGGGGGGGGGGGCACCGCACACGGCTAAGAGAATTCTTGGTGTGCCTTTGGGGTGCCCCCCGCCCCCGTATATAAAGGGGGGAGGAGGAGGCTGGCGGCCAGGAGGGGCGCGTCATGGGGGGGGGGTCCTACTTGGACTCCTAGTCCAAGTAGGACTCCCCCTTTTCCTTTCTCCACCGGAGGGAATAGGAAGGAGAGGGAGAGGGGAAAGGGAAGGGGGGTGTCGCCCCCTCCTCCTTGTCCTATTCGGACTCCCTAGGATGGGGCACGCAGACACCCCCCGTGGGCTTCCCACTCTCTCCCTTAGGCCAATGTTGGCCCAATACTTTCCCGGAGGGTTCCGGTAACCCCTCGGTACTCCCCGAAAAATACCCGAATCACTCGGAACCATTCCGATATCTGAATATAACCTTCCAATATATGATTCTTTACCTCTCGACCATTTCGAGACTTCTCGTCATGTCCGTGATCTCTTCCAAGACTTCTAACAAACTTCGGTCACCAAAACACATAACTTATAAATACAAATCGTCATCGAACGTTAAGTGTGCGGACCCTACGGGTTCGAGAACTATGTAGACATGACCGAGACACCTCTCCGGTCAATAACCAATAGCGGAACCTAGATGCTCATATTGCCTCCTACATATTCTACGAAGATCTTTATCGGTCAAACCGCATAACAACATACATTATTCCCTTTGTCGTCGGTATGTTACTTGCACAAGATTCGATCGTTGGTATCATCATACCTAGTTCAATCTCGTTACCGGCAAGTCTCTTTACTCGTTCCGTAATGCATCATCTCGCAACTAACTCATTAGTCACATTGCTTGCAAGGTTTATAGTGATGTGCATTACCGAGGGGGCCTAGAGATACCTCTCCGATACACGAAGTGACAAATCTTAATCTTGATCTATGCCAACTCAACAAGCACCTTCGGAGACACCTATAGAGCATCTTTATAATCACCCAGTTATGTTGTGACGTTTGATAGCACGCAAGGTGTTCCTCCGGTATTCGGAAGTTGCATAATCTCATAGTCAGAGGAATATGTATAAGTCATGATGAATGCAATAGCAATAAAACTAAACGATCATAATGCTAAGATAACGGATGTGTCTTGTCCATCACATCATTCTCTAACGATGTGATCCCATTCATCGAAAGACAACTCATGTCTATGGTTAGGAAACTTAACCATCTTTGATTAACGAGCTAGTCAAGTGGAGGCATACTAGGGACACTCTGTTGGTCTATGTATTCACAGATGTACTAAGTTTCCGGTTAATACAATTGTAGCATGAATAATAAACATTTATCATGATATAAGGAAATATAAGTAACAACTTTATTATTGCCTCTAGGGCATATTTCCTTTAGTCTCCCACTTGCACTAGAGTCAATAATCTAGATTACATAGTAATGATTCTAACACCCATGGAGTCTTGGTGCTGATCATGTTTTGCTCATGAGAGAGGCTTAGTCAATGGGTCTGCAACATTCAGATCTGTATGTATCTTGCAAATCTCTATGTCTCCCTCCTTGACTTGATCGCGGATGCAATTGAAGCGTCTCTTGATGTGTTTGGTTCTCTTGTGAAATCTAAATTCTTTCGCCAAGGCAATTGCTCCAGTATTGTCACAAAAGATTTTCATTGGACCCGATGCACTAGGTATTACACCTAGATCGGATATGAACTCCTTCATCCAGACTCCTTCATTTGCTGCTTCGGAAGCAGCTATGTACTCCGCTTCTCACGTAGATCTCGCCACGACGCTTTGCATGGAACTGCACCAACTCACAACTCCACCATTCAGTATAAATACGTATCCGGTTTGAGACTTAGAGTCATCCGGATCAGTGTCAAAACTTGCATCGACGTAACCATTTACGACAAGCTCTTTGTCACCTCCATAAAAGAGAAACATATCCTTAGTCCTTTTCAGGTATTTCAGGATGTTCTTGACCGATGTCGAGTGATCCACTCCTGGATTACTTTGGTACCTCCCTGCTAAACTTATAGCAAGGCACACATCAAGTCTGGTACATAGCATTGCATACATGATAGAACCTATGGCTGAGGCATAGGGAATGACTTTCAGTTTCTCTCTATCTTCAGCAGTGGTCGGACATTGAGTATGACTCAACTTCACACCTTGTAACACAGGCAAGAAACCTTTTTTTGACTAATCCATTTTGAACTTCTTCAAAACTTTCTCAAGGTATCTGCTTTGTGAAAGTCCAATTAAGCGTCTTGATCTATCTCTATAGATCTTGATGCCCAATATATAAACAGCTTCACCGAGGTCTTTCATTGAAAAAGTCTTATTCAAGTATCCTTTTATGCTTGCTACCTCTTGAGCACTGCGTTGGTTTTCCCTTGAAGAGGAAAGGGTGATGCAGTAGAGCAGCGTAAGTATTTCCGTCAGTTTTTGAGAACCAAGGTATCAATCCAGTAGGAGGCCACGCACGAGTCCCTCGCACCTACACAAACAAATAAACTCCTCGCAACCAACGCGATAAAGGGGTTGTCAATCCCTTCACGGTCACCTACGAGAGTGATATCTGATAGATATGATAAGATAATATTTTTGCTATTTTATGATAAAGAGAAATAAAGATGCAAGTAAAATAAATGGCAAAGGAAATAACTAAGTATTGTAAGATTAATATGATGGAAAGTAGACCCGGGGGCCATAGGTTTCACTAGAGGCTTCTCTCAAGAGCATAAGTATTACGGTGGGTGAACAAATTACTGTTGAGCCATTGACAGAATTGAGCATAGTTATGAGAATATCTAGGTATGATCATTTATATAGGCATCACGTCCGAGACAAGTACACCAAATCCTGCCTGCATCTACTACTATTACTCCACACATCGACCGCTATCCAGCATGCATCTAGAGTATTAAGTTCAAGAGAACAGAGTAACGCTTTAAGCAAGATGACATGATGTAGAGGGATAAACTCATGCAATATGATATAAACCTCATCTTTTTATCCTCGATGGCAACAATACAATACGTGCCTTGCTTCCCCTACTGGCACTGGGAAAGGACACCGCAAGATTGAACCCAAAGCTAAGCACTTCTCCCATTGCAAGAAAGATCAATCTAGTAGGCCAAACCAAACTGATAATTCGAAGAGACTTGCAAAGATAACCAATCATACATAAAAGAATTTAGAGAAGATTCAAATATTGTTCATAGATAAACTTGATCATAAACCCACAATTCAACGGTCTCAACAAACACACCGCAAAACAAGATTACATCGAATAGATCTCCATAAGAGAGGGGGAGAACTTTGTATTGAGATCCAAAAAGAGAGAAGAAGCCATCTAGCTAATAACTATGAACCAGTAGGTCTGAAGTAAACTACTCACACATCATCGGAGAGGCTATGATGTTGATGTAGAAGCCCTCCGTGATCGATACCCCCTCCGGTGGAGCTCCGGAAAAGGCCCCAAGATGGGATCTCATGGATACATAGAGTTACGGCGGTGGAATTAGGGTTTTGGTTCTGTATCTGGTAGTTTGGAGGTACGTAGGTATACATAGGAGGAAGGAGTACGTCGGTGGAGCAACGTGGGGCCCACGAGGGTGGAGGGCGCGCCTGGGGGGTGGCCGTGCCCCCCTACCTCGTGCCTTCCTGGTTGATTGCTTGACGTAGGATCCAAGTCCTGTGGATTATGTTCGTTCCAAAAATCATGTTCCCGAAGGTTTCATTCTGTTTGGACTCCGTTTGATATTCTTTTTCTGCGAAACCCTAAAATAGGCAAAAAAGCAGCAATTCTGGGTTGGGCCTCCGGTTAATAGGTTAGCCCAAAAAATAATATAAAACTGTATAATAAAGCCCAATAATGTCCAAAACAAGATATAATATAGCATGGAACAATAAAAAATTATAGATACGTTGGAGACGTATCAAACATCCCCAAGCTTAATTCCCGCTCGTCCTCGAGTAGGTAAATGATAAAAACAGAATTTTTGATGTGGAATGCTACTTGGCATAATTTCAATGTAATTCTCTTAATTGTGGTATGAATATTCAGATCCGAAAGATTCAAGACAAAAGTCCAATATTGACATAGAAATAATAATACTTCGAGCATACTAACTAAGCAATTATGTCTCTTCAAAATAACATGGCCAAAGAAAGTTATCCCTGCAAAATCATATAGTCTGGCTATGCTCCATCTTCACCACACAAAGTATTCACCACACATATAGTCTGACAAGCCAAGCAATTGTTTCATACTTTTGGTGTTCTCAAACTTTTTCAATCTTCACACAATACATGAGCGTGAGCCATGGACATGGCACTATAGGTGGAATAGAATGGTGGTTGTGGAGAAGACAAAAAGGGAGAAGATAGTCTCACATTAACTAGGCGTATCAACGGGCTATTGAGATGCCCATTAATAGATATCAATGTGAGTGAGTAGGGATTGCCATGCAACGGATGCACTTGAGCTATAAGTATATGAAAGCTAAAAAAAAGAAACTAAGTGGGTGTGCATCCAACTTGCTTGCTCACGAAGACTTAGGGCATTTGAGGAAGCCCATCGTTGGAATATACAAGCCAAGTTCTATAATGAAAAATTCCCACTAGTATATGAAAGTGATAGCATAGGAGACTCTCTATCATGAAGATCATGGTGCTACTTTGAAGCACAAGTGTGGAAAAAAGGATAGTAGTATTGCCCCTTTTTACTTATTTATTTATTCTTTTTTGGGCCTTTTTTTATTTGTCCTTTCTTCTTTTTTTAAGGACAATACTCTATGAATGATGATCATCACACTTCTATTTATTTACAACTCAATGATTACAACTCGATACTAGAACAAAGTATGACTCTATATTAATGCCTCCGGCGGTATACCGGGATAGAAATGATGCATGAGTGACTTATATGAAAGAATTATGAACGGTGGCTTTGCCACAACTAAAATGTCAACTACATGATCATGCGAAGCAATATGACAATGATGGAGCGTGTCATAGTAAACGAAACGTGGAAAGTTGCATGGCAATATATCTCGGAATGGCTATGAAAATGCCATGATAGGTAGGTATGGTGGTTGTTTTGAGGAAGGTATATGGTGGGTGTATGATACCGGCGAAAGGTGCGCGGTATTAGAGAGGCTAGCAATGGTGGAAGGGTGAGAGTGTGTATAGTCCATGGACTCAACATTAGTCATAAAGAACTCACATACTTATTGCAAAAATCTATTAGTTATCGAAGAAAAGTACTACGCGCATGCTCCCAGGGGGATAGATTGGTAGGAAAAGACCATCGCTCATCCCCGACCGTCACTCATAAGGAGGACAATCAATAAATACATCATGCTCCGACTTCTTAACATAACGGTTCATCATACGTGCATGCTACGGGAATCACAAACTTCAACACAAGCATTTCTCAAATTCACAACTAATCAACTAGCACGACTCTAATATCACCATCCCCATATCTCAAAACAATTATCAAGTTTCAAACTTCTCATAGTATTCAACACACTCATAAGAAAATTTTATTATTAATCTTGAATGCCTAACATAATTAAAGCAAATTACCATGCTGTTTTGTAGGACTCTCAAAATAATCTAAGTGAAGCATGAGAGAACAATGGTTTCTATAAAAAAAATCTACCAACGTGCTCTAAAAGATATAAGTGAAGCACTAGAGCAAAAACTATGTAACTCAACAGATATAAGTGAAGCACATAGAGTATTCTAACAATTTCCGAATCATGAGTGTCTCTCTCAAAAAGGTGTGGGCAGCAATGATGATTGTGGAAAACTAACAAATAAAGACTCAGATAATACAAGACGCTCCAAGCAAAACACATATCATGTGGTAAATAAAAATATAGCTCCAAGTAAACTTACCGATAGAAGTAGACGAAAGAGGGGATACCTTCCGGGGCATCCCCAAGCTTTGGCTTTTAGGTGTCCTTAGATTATCTTGGGGGAGCCATGGGCATCCCCAAGCTTAGGCTCTTGCCACTCCTTGTTCCATAATCCATCAAATCTTTACCCAAAACTTGAAAACTTCACAACACAAAACTTAAAGTAGAAAATCTCGTAAGCTCCATTAGCGAAAGAAAACAAAACACCACTTCAAGTTACTGTAATGAACTCATTCTTTATTTATATTGGTGTTAAAACTGATGTATTCCAACTTCTCTATGGTTTATAAACTATTTTACTAGTCATAGATTCATCAAAATAAGCAAACAACACACGAAAATCAGAATCTGTCAAAAACAGAACAGTCTGTAGTAATCTGTAGCTAACACAAGATCTGGAACCCCAAAAATTCTAAAATAAATTTTTGGACGTGAGTAATTTGTCTATTAATCATCTTCACAAAGAATTAACTAAATATCACTTTCCAAATAAAAATGGCAGCAGTTCTCGTGAGCGCTAAAGTTTCTGTTTTTTACAGCAAGATTAAAAAGACTTTCCCCAAGTCTTCCCAACGGTTCTACTTGTCACAAACACTAATTAAACACAAAAAACACAACCAAAACAGAGGCTAGATAAATTATTTATTACTAAACAGGAGCAAAAAGCAATTAATAAAAATAAAATTGGGTTGCCTCCCAACAAGCGCTATCGTTTAACGCCCCTAGCTATGCATAAAACCGAAGATAGTCTAGGTATCCCGAGTTGGTAATTATTTAATGAGACATCTATCTTATTTAGGAGTTTCTTTCCTTTTATAAATAATCAAACTTCTAGGCACAAAATCGAAAAAATCATTAGTAGCAAATGGTTCCTTAATGATAGTAAAAAGATTAGAATGAATACTTATAGATTTGAGATCCGCTGTTTCTTTGCTAGAGGATTCACCCTTATTTTTAGGAACATACATAAGCTTGGCAATTTTAATTGGGGGTTTTGGGGTATTCTTTACGGAAGAAAAAGCGGTTCCCAAGTTCGTATTGATACCCTCAAGTTTATCGATTCTAGTGGAATCACGATTTTTTCTTTCATTAACTATGGGTCCTTCTCCTTAATATTTTTCAAAGTGACTCCTACTTTATATCCATATTGAGTAATTTTGTTGTGGATCTTTTTATCAAAAATTTCAATTAACTCTACGGTAGCAACTTTATTTTCAATAATTTCAAGTTTTTGTTTGCTACCTCTTGAGCACTGCGTTGGTTTTCCCTTGAAGAGGAAAGGGTGATGCAGTACAGCAGCGTAAGTATTTCCTTCAGTTTTTAAGAACCAAGGTATCAATCCAGCAGGAGGCCACGCATGAGTCCCTCGCACCTACACAAACAAATAAACTCCTCGCAACCAACGCGATAAAGGGGTTGTCAATCCCTTCACGGTCACCTACTAGAGTGAGATCTGATAGATATGATAAGATAATATTTTTGCTATTTTTATGATAAAGAGAAATAAAGATGTAAGTAAAATAAATGGCAAAGGAAATAACTAAGTATTGGAAGATTAATATGATGGAAAATAGACCCGGGGGCCATAGGTTTCACTAGAGGCTTTTATCGAGAGCATAAGTATTACAGTGGGTGAACAAATTACTGTTGAGCAATTGACATAATTGAGCATAGTTATGAGAATATCTAGGTATGATCATGTATATAAGCATCACACCCGAGACAAGTAGACCGACTCCTGCCTGCATCTACTACTATTACTCCACACATCGACCGCTATCCAGCATGCATCTAGAGTATTAAGTTCAAGAGAACAGAGTAACACTTTAAGCAAGATGTCATGATGTGGAGGGATAAACTCATGCAATATGATATAAACCACATCTTGTTATCCTCGATGGAAACAATACAATACGTGCCTTGCTGCCCCTACTATCACTGGGAAAGGACACTGCAAGATTGAACCCAAAGCTAAGTACTTCTCCCATTGCAAGAAAGATCAATCTAGTAGGCCAAACCAAACTGATAATTCAAATAGACTTGCAAAGATAACCAATCATACATAAAAGAATTCAGAGAATATTCAAATATTGTTCATAGATAAACTTGATCATAAACCCACAATTCAATGGTCTCAACAAACACACCGCAAAAGAAGATTACATCGAATAGATCTCCACAAGAGAGGGGGAGAACTTTGTATTGAGATCCAAAAAGAGAGAAGAAGCCATCTAGCTAATAAGTATGGACCCGTAGGTCTGAAGTAAACTACTCACACTTCATCGGAGAGGCTATGGTGTTGATGTAGAAGCCCTCCATGATCGATACCCCCTCCGGTGGAGCTCCGGAAAAGGCCCCAAGATGGGATCTCGTGGATACAGAAAGTTACGGCGGTGGAATTAGGGTTTTTGCTCCGTATCTGGTAGTTTGGAGGTACATAGTTATATATAGGAGGAAGGAGTACGTCGATGGAGCAACATGGGCCCCACGAGGGGTGGAGGGCGCGCC
>NC_041380.1:557768117-557775406 GCF_002162155.2 Triticum dicoccoides | reverse complement strand
GGGGGTAGGCGCGCCCCTACCTCGTGCCTTCCTGGTTGATTGCTTGACGTAGGGTCCAAGTCCTCTGGATCATGTTCATTCCAAAAATCACGTTCCCGAAGGTTTCATTCTGTTTGGACTCCGTTTGATATTCTTTTTCTGCGAAACCCTAAAATAGGCAAAAAAAATAGCAATTCTGGGTTGGGCCTCCGGTTAATAGGTTAGTCCCAAAAATAATATAAAAGTGTATAATAAATCCTAATAATGTACAAAACAGGATATAATATAGCATGGAACAATAAAAAATTATAGATACGTTGGAGACATATCAATGCTATCCAGAAATTCTGTATTATTTCAATCAACAATATGTCATCCACATATAATATTAGAAATGCTATAGAGCTCCCACTCACTTTCTTGTAAATACAGGCTTCTTCAAAAGTCTTTATAAAACCATACGCTTTGATCACACTATCAAAGCGTATATTGCAACTCCGAGAGGCTTGCACCAGTCCATAAATGGATCGCTGGAGTTTGCACACTTTGTTAGCAACTTTAGGATTGACAAAACCTTCTGGTTGCATCATATACTACTCTTCTTTAAGATATCCATTAAGGAATGCAGTTTTGCCATCCATTTGCCAAATTTCATAATTATAAAATGCGGCACTTGCTAACATGATTCAGACAGACTTAAGCATCGCTACGGGTGAGAAGGTCTCATCGTAGTCAACTCCTTGAACTTCTCAAAAACCTTTTGAACAAGTCGAGCTTTGTAGACAGTAACATTACCGTCAATGTTAGTCTTCTTCTTGAAGATCCATTTATTCTCTATGGCTTACCGATCATCGGGCAAGTCAACCAAAGTCCACACTTTGTTCTCATACATGGATCCCATCTCAAATTTTATGGCCTCAAGCCATTTCGCGGAATATAGGCTCATCATTGCTTCCTGATAGTTCATAGATTCGTCATGGTCTAGTAACATGACCTCCAGAACAAGATTACCGTACCACTCTGGTGTGGATCGTACTCTGGTTGATCTATGAGGTTCGGCAGTAACTTGATATGACGTTTCATTATCATCATCATTAGCTTCCTCACTAATTGGTGTAGGTGAAGGAAATATGCCCTAGAGGCAATAATAAAATTATTATTTATTTCCTTATATCATGATAAATGTTTATTATTCATGCTAGAATTGTATTAACCGGAAACATAATACATGTGTGAATACATAGACAAAAACAAAGAGTCACTAGTATGCCTCTACTTGACTAGCTCGTTAATCAAAGATGGTTATGTTTCCTAACCATAGACATGAGTTGTCATTTGATTAACGGGATCACATCATTAGGTGAATGATGTGATTGGCTTGACCCATTCCGTTAGCTTAGCACTTGATCATTTAGTTTGTTGCTATTGCTTTCTTCATAACTTATACATGCTCCTATGACTTTGAGATTATGCAACTCCCGTTTTGCTGGATCGGAACTCGAGGGACGTCACCGAGTTGAACGTGTGCAGAACTCGGAGGTGTCGTACGTTCGGTACTTGGATCGGTCGGATCAGGAAGACGTACGACTACTTCCTCTACGTTGTGTCAACACTTCCGTTGCCGGTCTACGAGGGTACGTAGACAACACTCTCCCCTCTTGTTGCTATGCATCACCATGATCTTGCGTGTGCGTAGGAAATTTTTTGAAATTACTACGTTCCCCAACAGTAGGAATCATTGGAACTGATTTCTGTGATGAACTACTTTCCAATTTGGGAGAAGGTACAATTACCTCATCAAGTTCTACTTTCCTCCCACTCACTTCTTTCGAGAGAAACTCCTTCTCTAGAAAGGATCCATTCTTAGCAACGAATATCTTGCCTTCGGATCTGTGATAGAAGGTGTACCCAACAGTATCCTTTGGGTATCCTATGAAGACACATTTCTCCGATTTGGGTTCGAGCTTATCCGGTTGAAACTTTTTCACATAAGCATGGCAGCCCCAAACTTTAAGAAACAACAGCTTAGGTTTCTTGCCAGACCACAGTTCATATGGTGTCATCTCAACTTATTTAGATGGTTCCCTATTTAACTTGAATACAGTTGTCTCTAAAGCATAACCCAAAAACGATAGCGGTAAATCGGTAAGAGACATCATAGATCGCACCATATCTAATAAAGTATGGTTACGCCATTCGAACACACCATTATGCTGTGGTGTTCCAGGTGACGTGAGTTGCGAAACTATTCCACATTGTTTTAAATGAAGACCAAACTCATAACTCAAATATTCACCTCCACAGTCAGATCGTAGAAACTTTATTTTCTTGTTACGATTATTTTCCACTTCACTCTTTATTTTTTTGAACTTTTCAAATGTTTCAGACTTATGTTTCATTAAGTATATATACCCATATCTGCTCAAATCATCTGTGAAGGTTAGAAAATAATGATACCCGCCGCGAGCCTCAACACTCATCGGACCGTATACAATAGTATGTATTATTTCCAACAAGTCAGTTGCTCACTCCATTGTTCCAGAGAACGAAGTCTTAGTCATCTTGCCCATGAGGCATGGTTCGCAAGCATCAAGTGATTCATAATCAAGTGATTCCAAAAGCCCATCAGCATGGAGTTTCTTCATGTGCTTTACACCAATATGACCTAAACGACAGTGCCACAAATAAGTTGCACTATCATTATTAACTTTGCATCTTTTGGCTTCAATATTATGAATATGTGTATCACTACAATCGAGATTCAACAAAAATAGACCACTCATCAAGGGTTCATGACCATAAAAGATATTACTCATATAAATAGAACAACCATTATTCTCTGATTTAAATGAATAACCGTCTCACAGCAAACAAGATCCAGATATAATGTTCATGCTCAACGCTGGCACCAAATAACAATTATTCAGGTTTAAAACTAATCCCGATGGTAGATGTAGAGGTAGCGTGCCGACATCGATCACATCGACTTTGGAACCATTTCCCACGCGCATCGTCACCTCTCCTTAGCCAATCTTGGTTTAATCCGTAGCCCCTGTTTCGAGTTGCAAATATGAGCAACAGAACCAGTATCAAATACGCAGGCGCTACTACAAGCATTAGTAAGGTACACATTAATAACATGTATATCAAATATACCTTTCACTTTGCCATCATACTTATCCGCCAAATACTTGGGACAGCTTTGCCTCCAGTGACCAGTCCCTTTGCAGTAGAAGCACTCAGTTTCAGGCTTAGGTCCAGACTTGGGCTTCTTCCTGGGAGCAGCAACTTGCTTGCTATTCTTCTTGAAGTTCCCCTTCTTCCCTTTGCCCTTTTTCTTGAAACTAGCGGTCTTGTTAACCATCAACACTTGATGCTCCCTCTTGATTTCTATGTCCGTGGCCTTTAGCATCGCGAAGAGCTCGGGAATTGTCTTTTCCATCCCTTGCATATTATAGTTCATCACGAAGCATTTATAGCTTGGTGGCGGTGATTGAAGAACTCTGTCAATGACACTATCATCAGGAAGATTAACTCCCAGCTGAGTCAAGTGGTTATGGTACCCAGACATTCTGAGTATGTGTTCACTGACAGAACTATTCTCCTCCATTTTGCAGCTATAGAACTTGTTGGAGACTTCATATCTCTAAACTCGGGCAATTGCTTGAAATATTAACTTCAACTCCTGGAACATCTCATATGCTCCATGACGTTCAAAACGTCTTTGAAGTCCCGATTCTAAGCCGTAAAGCATGGCCCACTGAACTATCGGGTAGTCATCAGCTTTGCTCTGCCAGACGTTCATAATGTCCGGAGTTGCTCCTCCAGTGGGTCTTGCACCTAGCGGTGCTTCCAGGACGTAATTATTATGTGCAGCAATGAGGATAATCCTCAAGTTATGGACCCAGTCCGTGTAGTTTCTACCATCAACTTTCAACTTAGCTTTATCTAGGAACGCGTTAAAATACAAGGGAACGGTAGCACAGGCCATTGATCTACAACAACATAGATATGCAAAAACTATCAGGTACTAAGTTCAATTAATCATATTACTAAAGAAATCCCACTTAGATAGACATCCCTCTATTCATCTAAATGATCACGTGATCCATATCAAATAAACCATGTCCGATCATCACGTGAGATGGAGTAGTTTTCAATGGTGAACATCACTATGTTGATCATATCTACTATATGATTCACGCTTGACCTTTCGATCTCAGTGTTCCGAGGCCATATCTGCATATGCTAGGCTCGTCAAGTTTAACCCGAGTATTCTGCACGTGCAAAACTGGCTTACACCCGTTGTATGTGAACATAGAGCTTATCACACCTGATCATCACATGGTGTCTCGGCACGAAGAACTGTAGCAACGGTGCATACTCAGGGAGAACACTTATACCTTGAAATTTAGTGAGGGATCATCTTATAATACTACTGTCGTACTAAGCAAAATAAGATGCCTAATGGATAAACGTCACATGCAATCAAAATATGTGACATGATATGGCCATCATCATCGTGTGCCTTTGATTTCCATCTCCAAAGCACCATCATGATCTCCATCGTCACCAGCTTGACACCTTGATATCCATCGTAGCGTCGTTGTCGTCTCACCAACTATTGCTTCTACGACTATCGCTACCGCTTAGTGATAAAGTAAAGCAATTACATAGAGATTGCATTTCATACAATAAAGCGACAACCATAAGGCTCCTGCCAGTTGCCAATACTTTTACAAAACATGATCATCTCATACAACAATTTATATCTCATCATGTCTTGCCCATATCACATCACAACATGCCCTGCAGAAACAAGTTAGACGTCCTCTACTTTGTTGGTGCAAGTTTTACGTGGCTGCTATGGGCTTCTAGCAAGGACCGTTCTTACATACGCATCAAAACCACAACGATTTTTCGTCAAGTGTGTTCTTTTAACCTTCAACAAGGACCGTCCGTAGTCAAATTTGATTCAACTAAAGTTGGAGAAACAGACACCCACCAGCCACTTGTGTGCAAAGCACGTAGGTAGAACCAGTCTCATGAACACGATCATGTAATGTCGGTCCGGGTTGCTTCATCCAACAATACCGCCAAATCAAAATAAGATGTTGGTGGTACGCAGTATGACTATTATCGCTCACAACTCTTTGTGTTCTACTTGTGCATATCATCTACGCATAGACCTGGCTCAGATGCCACTGTTGGGGAACGTAGCATGCAATTTCAAAAAAAAATCCTAGGATCACGCAAGATCTATCTAGGAGATGCATAGCAACGATATGGGGAGAGTGTGTCCACGTACCCTCATAGACCGAAAGCGGAAGCATTAGGTTAATGCGTTTGATATAGTGAACGTCTTCACGATCCAACCGATCGAAGTACCGAGCGTACGACACCTCCGTGTTCAGCACACGTTCAGCTCGATGACGTCCCTCGAGCTCTTGATCTAGTAGAGCGTCGAGGGAGAGTTCCGACAGCACGAGCATGTGGTGACGGTGACGGTGATGTGATCCACGCAGGGCTTCGCCTAAGCACTACGACGCTATGACCGGAGGAGTAAACTGTGGAGGGGGTACCGCACACGGCTAAGAGAATTCTTGGTGTGCCTTTGGGGTGCCCCCCGCCCCCGTATATAAAGGGGGGAGGAGACCGGCGGCCAGGAGGGGCACGCCATGGGGAGGAGTCCTACTTGGACTCCTAGTCGAAGTAGGATTTGCCCCCCCCCCTTTCCTTTCTCCACCGGAGGGAATAGGAAGGAGGGGGAGAGGGAAAGGGACGGGGGGCGTCGCCCCCTTGTCCTTGTCCTATTCGGACTCCCTAGGAGGGGGGCGTGCGGCCACCCCTCGCGGGCCTCCCTCTCTCTCCCTTAGGCCCATGTTGGCCCAATACTTCCCCGGGGGGTTCCGGTAACCCCTCGATACTCTGGAAAAATACCCGAATCACTCGGAACCATTCTGATGTCCGAATATAACCTTTCAATATATGAATCTTTACCTCTCGACCATTTTGAGACTCCTCGTCATGTCATGATCTCATCCGGGACTCCGAACAAACTTCGGTCACCAAAACACATAACTCATAAATACAAATCATCATCGAACGTTAAGCATGCGGACCCTACGGGTTCGAGAACTATGTAGACATGACCGAGACACCTCTCCGGTCAATAACCAATAGCGGAACCTGGATGCTCATATTGGCTCCTACATATTCGACGAAGATCTTTATCGGTCTAACCGCATAACAATATACGTTATTCCCTTTGTCATCGGTATGTTAGTTGCCCAAGATTCGATCATCGGTATCAACATACCTAGTTCAATCTCGTTATCGGCAAGTCTCTTTACTCATTCCGTAATGCATCACTCCGCAACTAACTCATTAGTCACATTTCTTGCAAGGCTTATAGTGATGTGCATTAGCGAGAGGGCCCAGAGATACCTCTCCGATACATGGAGTGACAAATCCTAATCTTGATCTATGCCTACTCACCAAACACCTTCGGAGACACCTGTAGAGCATCTTTATAATTACCCAGTTACATTGTGACTTTTGATAGCACACAAGGTGTTCCTCTGGTATTCGGGACTTGCATAATCTCATAGTCAGAGGAATATGTATAAGTCATAATGAAAGCAATAGCAATAAAACTAAACGGTCATAATGCTAAGCTAACGGATGTGTCTTGTGTTGGGAAACGTAGTAATTTCAAAAAAATTCCTACGCGCACGCAAGATCATGGTGATGCATAGCAACAAGAGGGGAGAGTGTTGTTTACATACCCTCGTAGACCGGCAACGGAAGCGTTGACACAACGTAGAGGAAGTAGTCGTACGTCTTCCAGATCCGACCGATCCAAGTACCGAACGTACGGCACCTCCGAGTTCTACACACGTTCAACTCGGTGACATCCCTCGAGCTCCGATCCAGCCGAGTGTTGAGGGAGAGTTTCGTCAGCACGACGGCGTGATGACGGTGACGATGTTCTACCGACGTAGAGCTTCGCCTAAGCACCGCTACGATATGACCGAGGTGGAATATGGTGGAAGGGGGCACCGCACACGGCTAAGGAACGATCACGAAGATCAACTTGTGTGTCATGGGGTGCCCCCTGCCCCTGTATATAAAGGAGGGAGAGGGGGAGGTGCGGCCGGCCCCTAGGGATGCACCTGGAGGAGTCCTACTCCCACCGGGAGTAGGACTCCCCCCTCTTGCCTTGTTGGAGAAGGAAAGGGGAAGGGGGGAAGAGGAAAGGGGGCGCCCCCCCTTCCTTGTCCTATTCGGACTAGGGGGAGGGGGCGCGC
>NC_041380.1:557750466-557767856 GCF_002162155.2 Triticum dicoccoides | reverse complement strand
TTCGGTAACCCCCCGGTACTCCGGTAAAATCCCGATTTCACCCGAAACATTTCCGATATCCAAATATAGGCTTCCAATATATCAATCTTTATGTCTCGACCATTTCGAGACTCCTCGTCATGTCCCTGATCACATCCGGGACTCCGAACAACCTTCGGTACATCAAAACACAAAAACCCTAATTACGATCGTCACCGAACTTTAAGCGTGCGGACCCTACGGGTTCGAGAACTATGTAGACATGACTGAGACACATCTCCGGTCAATAACCAATAGCGGAACCTGGATGCTCATATTGGCTCCTACATATTCTACGAAGATCTTAATCGGTCAGACCGCATAACAACATACGTTGTTCCCTTTGTCATCGGTATTGAGGGAGTCCTGGATTAGGGGGTGTTCGGGTAACCGGACTATACCTTCAGCCGGACTCCTGGACTATGAAGATACAAGATTGAAGACTTCGTCCCGTGTCCGGATGGGACTTTCCTTGGCGTGGAAGGCAAGCTTGGCGATGCGGATATTCAAGATCTCCTACCATTGTAACCGACTTTATGTAACCCTAACCCTATCCGGTGTCTATATAAACCGGAGGGTTGTAGTCCGTAGGCAATCAACTCCATACACAACAATCATACCATAGGCTAGCTTCTAGGGTTTAGCCTTCTTGATCTCGTGGTAGATCTACTCTTGTACTACCCATATCATCAATATTAATCAAGCAGGAGTAGGGTATTACCTCCATCGAGAGGGCCCGAACCTGGGTAAAACAAAGTGTTCCCTGCCTCCTGTTACCATCCGGCCTAGACGCACAGTTCGGGACCCCCTACCCGAGATCCGCCGGTTTTGACACCGACATTGGTGCTTTCATTGAGGGTTCCTCTGTGCCGTCACAATCAGGAAGGATGCCTCCTCCCGTCTTTAAAGACGGCGCCGTTGCTAAGGGAGCCCTGGCTGTCGGCCAAACCCTCCGGCTAGGTGGTTTCCTCATGACCGCCTGTTCGGCTGTTGCGCCGACGGTGACCTCTCGGGTCATCAAAAGCAACCTACACGTCAGCTCGGAGCTCGTCGAGCAGCTAGATCCAATGGAGCTCTCTTCCGTAAACGAGCTCTTGGATCGCATCGCCGCCCTGGGGGTCGCTACGGATTACGACCAGGTTGGGCTTAAACCCGATCTAAGAGAAATCAACTCTCCCCAAGTCACCCACCACGTTGCCGTGGTAGAGGCGCAGTGCGGCGACCCTTCATCTATTTTAAGGACTAGCTACGTCCGAATTCCTAACTCCTCCAACCCGAATACCCGCGGAGAGGAGGATGTAACTCAAGACCTGAGCTTAGGATCAGGCAACGGGCTAGATTCGTTGGACAACATCCAAGAATCCGAACTTCGGAGTTCGGAAACTCTCCGGCCTCCGAATCTTGGATTGGGTGAGGTTTCAGATTCAACGACACCCGCCCACCCGAACATAAGCGATCTCTCCCAAATCAGGCAGAGGCCCGAGGAAACAGTACATCATTACCGGGCCAGATTCCTCCTGGTCATGAACAGGATAAAGGATTGCCGTAAGGGAGACGCAATCTCAATTTTCTACAGTAATTGCACGGACGAGGGAATCCTTAACGCCGTAAGTCATCGTGATATTACACGCTTCGCTAATTTGGCGTCCATAGTACAAAAATACTGTGCGATGGAAAGCGCTCGGAAAACCGAAATAAAGTTTTGGGATAATCCGACCTTGAATAGTAATCTCGTCCGAACTAAGAGGGTGCATCATCATAGGACACCCGGGATAAACACCAAAAAGCCAAAACCCTCTACAGGGCATGGAACCGTACTGGAAATATGGCTTGATGGACCCTGTAGAATTCACAGTACAGAGGATGCCACACCAACTCATAGCCTTAGAGCATGTTGGATACTCCGGCAGGTGGCCAAAATTGGCAAGGACCTCTTAATTCTGGAGGCCGCAGAAAGCCAGCCCGAGGACACCAGTACTGCTCTCACAGTCTTCGAGACTTTCGCATCAAACAATGTGTGAAAAAGAACACTCCGCAGCCTCGCCGAAGTCTATCAAGTTGCAACAATAAATCCATGGAGCGACACTGACATTACCTTCAATGCAAGTGATGAACCTAGATTCCGAACAGCCCGAGCACCAGCCGCATTGGTCCTCAGTCCCATAGTGGACGGCTTTCGCCTCACCAAGGTGCTCATGGATGGAGGCAGCAGACTGAACCTCATTTATGAGGAAACCCTTCAAAAAATGGAAATAGACTGGAACCGCGTCGAGCGAAGCAGCACAACCTTTAGAGGAATAATCCCCAGTCGGGAAGCGCGCTGCACAGGAAAAATCACACTAGATGTGGTGTTCGGCACACCGGATAATTACAGGTCCGAAGAAGTCACATTCCGGGTGGCCCCGTTTAAGAGCGGATATCACGCTTTACTAGGGCGGGAAGCATTCACAATCTTCCAAGCAATACCCCATTACGGGTACATGAAGCTAAGATGCCCGGGCCGAATGGAATTATCACTCTAGCTAGTGATCCGGACAAAGCACTCCGCGCCGAAAACAAGACGGCCGCAATAGCCCTTGAGGCTCTATCCGAAGCCTTAGCGGTCGAGGAACTGACCACGCTGCGCTCCACGGTTAACAGGGATGATGTGATACTCGATAAGAGATCCAAATCCACATCCTTCAAGCCAGCCGACGAAATAGTCAAATTCCAGGTCCATCCAACGGACCCCAATAAAACAGCTTCAATCGGGGCACGACTGAACCCTGATGCAGATGCCGCACTACGAGAGTTCCTACGAGAGAACTGGGACATCTTCGCCTGGCACCCTTCAGACATGCCAGGGATCCCACGCAGGCTAGCCGAACACAGCTTAAATATCCTAAAAGGATTTAAACCTGTCAAACAAGCCCTTCGGCGTTTTTCCGAACCCAAGAGACAGGCTATGGGAGAGGAGCTAGCCAAGCTATTGGAGGCCGGATTCATCAGAGACATAAAACATCCGGACTGGCTAGCAAACCTGGTGATGGTACCAAAGAAGGACAAATCCTGGCGCCTGTGTGTCGACTTTAAAGACCTTAACAAGGCTTGCCCAAAGGATCCCTTCCCCCTCCCCCGCATCGACCAAATTATCGATGCCACCGCAGGACACGATTTGTTGTGTTTCCTCGACGCATACTCCGGTTACCATCAAATCAAGATGGCAGAATCAGACCAAGCTGCAACAACATTCATCACACCATACGGTCCATTCTGCTTCAACACAATGCCCTTCGGGCTAAAAAACGCCGGCGCAACATATCAGCATATGATCCAGACATGTCTGGCAAATCAGATCGGAAAAATAGTGGAGGCGTATGTGGATGATGTGGTCGTCAAATCAAGACATGTCGAATCTCTAGTACACGACTTGAGGCTTACATTCGATAACCTCCGAAAATATGACATCAAGCTCAACCCGGAAAAATGCGTCTTCGGCGTTCCAGCCGGAAAGCTCTTGGGCTTCATTGTATCCGGTAGAGGAATTGAAGCAAATCCAGCCAAGATCCGAGCTTTGTCACAATTGGATATCCCAAAGGACCTCAAACAAATACAAAAATTAACCGGATGCGTGGCGGCTTTAAGCCGCTTCATCTCCCACTTGGGAGAAAAGGCACTACCCCTCTATCGCCTCCTTCGGCGCACCGAACACTTCGAGTGGACGGAGGCCGCCACGGCCGGACTTGATGAAATAAAAGCCATATTGGCAACAAACCCAGTCCTGGCCGCGCCGAACACCGGCGAACCAATGTTATTGTACATTGCAGCAACACATCAAGTTGTCAGCACAGTGCTCGTTGTCGAGCGGGAAACGGATGGACACAAATTCCCCCTTCAAAGGCCGGTCTACTACGTATCCACTGTCCTCACTCCATGCAAATCACGGTACCCGCAGTATCAAAATATTGCATACGCGGTATTCATGGCATCCCGGAAGCTACGACACTACTTTCAAGAGTGTTCCATAACAGTAGCCTCGGAAGTGCCACTAAACGATATTATCAACAACCGTGATGCAACAGGCCGGATTGCAAAATTGGCCATCGAGCTTCTCCCGTTCGATATAACCTATAAGCCACGGCAAGCTATTAAATCGCAAGTTTTGGCCGACTTCGTCGCAGAATGGACGGAGGCCGAGCTCCCTAAAGAGTACGGCACATATTCAAACTGGATTATGCATTTCGACGGCTCCAAAATGTTGGCCGGACTGGGGGCTGGCGTCGTCCTGACGTCCCCCACAGGAGACACAGTCCAATATGTGCTCCAGATCATGTACATGGATTCCAACAATGCAGCCGAATATGAGGCCCTCCTACATGGTCTCCGGATAGCATTATCCATGGGTATCCAGCGCCTAGAGGTATGCGGGGATTCAAACCTCGCGGTATCCCAAATAAATGGAGACTTCGACACCAAAGACCCAAAAATGGCAGCTTACCGCAACGCCGTCCTAAAAATGTTAGCTCAGTTCGAAGGGCTGGAGTTTCACCATATAGCCCGAGAAAACAATCAAGCAGCGGACATCCTGGCACGCATCGGAGCAAGACGCGATACAGTCCCCCCCCCCCAACATCTTTTTGGAGAGATTGTTCAAGCCATCCGTAGCATGGGAGGGGGAACCCACAAATAACAGCCCGGACCCAGCCGCACTACTCGACGCCGAACAATCTGACACAATTGGAGGCTCTGCCAATGAAATTACACCATCAGCCCACGTAACAATGGCGGTCATCGCCCCGTGGACAGAACCATTCCTAGCCTACCTTACTAGGCAGGAACTCCCGGAGGACCAAAACGAGGCCCGCTGCGTAGTGCGGCGATCTAAAGCTTATAGAGTCCATGAGGGAGAGATTTATAAGAAAAGCACTACCGGAGTCCTTCAAAGGTGCATCTTCGAAGAGGAAGGGCGGAACCTTCTGGCTGAAATTCATGCCGGACTCGGTGGTCACCACGCCGCTGCTCGGTCCCTTGTTGGCAAGGCTTTCCGTACAGGCTTTTATTGGCCGACGGCCCGGGCAGACGCTCAGGACCTAGTCCAACGATGCGCTGGTTGCCAACTTTTTGCCAACCAAAGCCATATGCCACCCACCGCACTCCAAACTATACCCATCACCTGGCCTTTTGCGGTCTGGGGGCTTGACATGGTCGGACCCCTTAAAGGAGGGACCGATAGGAAAAAATACTTACTGGTCATGGTGGATAAATTTACCAAATGGATAGAAGCCAAGCCTGTTAAAATGGCTGAATCCGGACCTGTGATAGACTTCATATCCGGGGTTGTACACCGTTATGGCGTCCCCCACAGCATCATAACCGATAACGGTACAAACTTTACCGCCGACGAGGTAAAACTCTGGTGCAAAAACATGGGCATCAAGCTCGATTATGCTTCCGTCTATCACCCACAAACCAACGGCCAGGTCGAACGTGCAAATGGTCTTATCATGAGCGACATTAAACCCAGACTGGTGCGGTCCCTCAAGGAATCTAACACGCACTGGGTAGAGGAGCTCGACTTCGTGCTATGGGGGCTGCGGACCACGCCAAATCGCACCACCGGATACACATCATTTTTTATGGTGTACGGCGCAGAGGCAGTTCTGCCCTGCGACATAATTCATGACTCACCTAGAGTGCGCATGTACGAAGAAAGAGAAGCCGAGCTCGATCGGCAGGACAACTTGGACGCCCTAGAGGAGGAGCGTGACGTGGCAAAAGCCCGTTGCGCATTTTATCAACAACAGGCCCGAATATATCAAAGCAGAAAAGTACGGGCCAAAAATTACAATATTGACGAACTAGTTCTACGCCTGCCGGATAAGAAAAATGACAAACTCAAGCCCAAGTGGGAAGGTCCATTCATAATCGACCAAGTCCTGACTGGCGGGGTGTACCGCCTGCGAGATGCGTCGGATAACCGACTCGAGCCGAACTCGTGGAACGCCACCCGTCTCCGAAGATTCTATGCCTAGCGCCGGACTCTGTGTTCGTCTCCTTCCACTGTCCTTTTTTTTGCATTTTTCTGTCTTACGTTTCTCTCCTTCCCCTCTTTTCTTTTATAGCCCTTAAAGGCTCATCTAGTGACGCGCCACTCGCGCTCATTAAACCTAGGGGCTTCTTTAACAGAAGCTTATTTATACGGGCTTCACGCCCAACACATGCGTCAAACTTCCGCATATACCTTTTTCTTCACCATTATATGCATCGATATGACTTAAGTTTTGGCCAAGCTGGGTTGCCTGGCTCCTGTGCTTACCCCTACGTTCCCGATTGTTCAGCTAGGCGGTAAAGGGAGCACCTCTGCGATTGTTACTGCCGGGTCAGCCGGATGTGTACCTCAGACTGGGTGAAGCCGAAAGCTAGCGTTCTTAAGGGAATATTCGGTCGGTGAGATAAAAGATGATCTTTTTACTCATTTCATGCACCCCCAGATGCTTTTTTTTGCGTCTTTTTACGCAGTCCGGACATGCACTTTAGGGCATGCCTCCCAGCGAAAGGAACCCCTAACGGAACTATTCTCTCTGGAAGATGTTTCTTACTAACCATGTAATATAACATAACTAGTTGGGCACTTGTCTGATAAAGCACTAATGACCCCTACGCCTGGTCTCCACGCATACCACGGTTCTTATATAACCTCTATGGTATTCAGACACACTCCGGACCGTCAGGTCCCGAGGTTGAAGCGAAAAGGTCGGCAACGACAAACGATCTACAATCCGGCTAGAAGGCATTACACATGTCAATTCAAAATTACATAGTCATTCTGACTGATTGTATTCCTCTTCTATACCATCTAACATGCTGTCCAATTTACAGTCCTGCTGGGAATACTTCGCGGCTAACTCTACTTGGCCGTATACTAAGCTTACAGGGATATCCTTCCTGTCAGGCCCCACTGGTCCGACCTCGGCCATGTGGTTTGGGTCAGACTTCGTAAAACGGGTCTTCACCATGGCCCAAGCCTCCCAGCGCCTTGTCGGCGGGCCGATATCTTCCACAACCGGAAGCGCCGCCGAGCTCCCTTCAGCTTCTCCGCAAGCTCTCCAAGGCCCTCGGGCATGGAGTGGGCAGGCCATAAGGCTTGGGCAACGCCTCGCATTGCCTGCCGAATTCGCTCGTGCAGTTGCATGAGTTTGGGAAGAAGGTCACCCGTAGAACCGGGCATCTCCTCTGCAGGACGACCTGTGAGCATACCTACAGACATTACTCTGTTAGTCGACTTCCTCGCCGAACTCTTTTTTCAAAGTTCGTTCAAGCACTTACTAAAAATGCCGCGTCGAAGCCGCTGATTCTCCTTCATGGAGTCCGACAGCTGGCCACGAACATCTTTAAGTTCGACGTCCAGCTTGGTGTTGGCATCCTGAAGATCATTCTTCTCTCGCCTCACCTTTGTCAACATACTCTCACCGGCCTTTAGCCGGCGTAAGAGTTGTTGCTTGTCCGGATCTAGTCCGGCGCCATCTGCAATATGATTTGTCAGATTTGCACCCACATGGCACAATACTAATCTTTCGAAGTGTATCTTACCTGAGGGGGTCTCTTTGGGCTCCCCTGCTGCGGCTAGTGCGGCCTCTAGTTGGGCCTTGCACTTTTCCAGCTCCTGGGACAGTACGGTATTCTTCTCTGTAAGAAGCTGCATATTAAATGATCCTTAAATCAGTTGCTCTAACTGTTTCAAGTCTCAGGGGCTACTGGTATATATATATTTGACCAAAATTTTCTTACCCGTATGTCTTTTACATACTGCTCCGTGGCTCTGGCTAAACCATTTTGAGCGGCACGGAGGTACGCATCTCCCGAATTAAAGGCATCTAAAGCCTCTTGGAAGAAACAAGCGTCGCGTAGAACTGTCCGGCGACGCCTGTGGTTCATGGCACTGTCCGCTTCCTCCGTCGGAGGAGCGTCCGGTGCGCGCCTTGTGCTCGCCTCCGCTTCCTGGCCAGACGTTGGAGCCAGGCTGGTCGAGGCGCGATTGGCAACCTCTCCGGATGTAGTCCGGCGAGGTCTCTTCGTTCTGAAGATAGCACGAACGTTAATATGCCCTGACAAAATAACACCAGGGAAATAGAGGGTGCGCTATACCTTTGCGTCGGCATCTCAGTCCGGACTATATTCCTTTTTGCCCCACGGGGCCCTGCGGCCCCTCGTTGGCTAGCCGCCGCAGGTTCGGCCTCCTGCCTCGGAAATCTCCCCTGCAAAACACGGTTGTCGTCAGAAACACCGGAATACGTGAGAATGGAATCTCTCTCAAGGGAATGAGACTCCGGTTTCTGTCACCTGGGAGTCCGGGATTAACCCTTGGTAATCAGCCGTGATGGCTACCAAGGTATTGTCCTTGCTTAGCTGATGGAACACCCCGTCGATAAGCTCCACCGATATGTCCGAATCCTCTTCGGAGTCCGGATCGAGGGACCGTTCTGGGTCCTCGGGCTGTGGAGGGCGGCTGTTTATATCCTTTACCACCTGTCGCAGTTCCTGCATTGAAGTCGTTAGACTGCATATCTAACCGTGGGAGTACAAAACAAACGGGCAAGCGCAATTATTCACTTACCCAACTTGGAGGATCGTACATAGTAAATCCGGCCTGCGGATTGACGCGGGGGAATTCCTCCTTTTCTCCCTTGTACAAAGAGGATAAGATCTTTACTAGGGCGGCAGCTGAGGCCGGCCCCTTACGACCGTAACGTGTGGCGTCATCCTCCCCGTTGAAATCCCACATGGGGTGGCCTCTATATTGAAGCGGCTGCACCCCCCGCATAATGCATGCGGCCATGACTCCAATCTTGGTTAGTCCGGAATGAGCCAACAGTCTTATCCGGCCCATCAGGTAAAGGACGTCTCTGTCGCTTTCTCTCTGAGAGCTCCGCGGACGCCAGCTCAAGCGTTTCTTCAATGGAGCACTGTTGAACTCAGGGATACCGACCCAGATAGGGTCCGGTAGCGGGACGTCATCTATATAAAACCATTCCGAAGGCCAGTCCTCGGACGCCTTCTTTGGGGTTCTGGATAGGTATCCGGTCCCAGCGATGCGCCATACTTCGGCTCCGCCCACTTGGTATATAGACCCCTTTTGAGAATGGGGCACCAGGCAGAATAACCTCTTCCACAGTGCAAAATGAGCCTCAACGTCTAAAAATAGCTCGCAAAGGGCGACGAAACCCGCAATATGCGATACGGAGGCGGGCGTGAGATTGTGCAGCTGGAGGCCGTAGAACTCCAGAAGCCCGCGGAGAAATGGATGAATTGGAAATCCCAGTCCCCTTATTAGATAGGAGACGAGGCACACCCGCTCTCCTTTAGAAGGATTGGGGGTGCTCTCCGCTTGTTTTCCACCATTATAGGTGGCGAGACCGGCTCGGACCGAGACCATGTACGCCTGAGGGAGAAATCCCTTGGCCTGAAGTGACGCTAACTTGCTATGCGGGACGGTGCAACTCTCCCAGTCCCCGGGTTTGGGACCGAAGGGGCGAGGGGAGGAGCTGCGACGGCTGGCCATGTTGGAATGGACCTTTGCTGGAAGCGCTCTGATGATGACTCGCAGAGAGGAGAAGATGTGGTTTGAACCTAAATCCCCATCCCGTTAAATAGGCGGCTCGTTTATACGGCTAGGGGTGTGGATGTAAGAACACCATGGCTTTTCGCATTCGTTTGAACACGTGGAAGACGGCCATTATTGGGCGTGGAAGCCGAGGATCACTACGTTACAAAAATCGGACATTATTCCTACAGGTACACAAGATTTGGAGGGGAACCCGCCTTGCAATGCCGAACAATCTGCGCGCCGGACTCATTGTCATTGAAGCCTGGTTCGGGGGCTACTGAGGGAGTCCTGGATTAGGGGGTGTTCGGGTAACCGGACTATACCTTCAGCCGGACTCCTGGACTATGAAGATACAAGATTGAAGACTTCGTCCCGTGTCCGGATGGGACTTTCCTTGGCGTGGAAGGCAAGCTTGGCGATGCGGATATTCAAGATCTCCTACCATTGTAACCGACTTTATGTAACCCTAACCCTATCCGGTGTCTATATAAACCGGAGGGTTGTAGTCCGTAGGCAATCAACTCCATACACAACAATCATACCATAGGCTAGCTTCTAGGGTTTAGCCTCCTTGATCTCGTTGTAGATCTACTCTTGTACTACCCATATCATCAATATTAATCAAGCAGGAGTAGGGTATTACCTCCATCGAGAGGGCCCGAACCTGGGTAAAACAAAGTGTTCCCTGCCTCCTGTTACCATCCGGCCTAGACGCACAGTTCGGGACCCCCTACCCGAGATCCGCCGGTTTTGACACCGATAGGTATGTTACTTGCCCGATATTCGATCGTCGGTTTCTCAATACCTAGTTCAATCTCGTTACCGGCAAGTCTCTTTACTCGTTCCGTAATACATCATCCCGCAACTAACTTATTAGTTGCAATGCTTGCAAGGCTTGAGTGATGTGCATTACCGAGAGGGCCCAGAGATACCTCTCCGACAATCGGAGTGACAGATCCTAATCTCGAAATACGCCAACCAAACAAGTACCTTCGGAGACACCTGTAGAGCACCTTTATAATCACCCAGTTACATTGTGACGTTTGGTAGCACACAAAGTGTTCCTCCGGTAAACGGGAGTTGCATAATCTCATAGTCATAGGAACATGTATAAGTCATGAAGAAAGCAATAGCAACATACTAAACGATCGGGTGCTAAGCTAATGGAATGGGTCATGTCAATCACACCATTCTCCTAATGATGTGATCTCGTTAATTAAATGACAATTCATGTCTATGGTTAGGAAACATAACCATCTTCGATTAACGAGCTAGTCAAGTAGAGGCATACTAGTGACACTCTGTTTGTCTATGTATTCACACATGTATTATGTTTCCGGTTAATACAATTCTAGCATGAAAAATAAACATTTATCATGATATAAGAAAATAAATAATAACTTTATTATTGCCTCTAGGGCATATTTCCTTCATCTTGTCCATCACATCATTCTCTAATGATGTGGTCTCATTCATCAAATGACAACACATGTCTATGGTCAGGAAACTTAACCATCTTTGATTTAACGAGCTAGACAAGTAGAGGCATACTAAGGACACTCTGTTTGTCTATGTATTCACACATGTACTAAGTTTCCGGTTAATACAATTGTAGCATGAATAATAAACATTTATCATGATATAAGGAAATATAAATAACAACTTTATTATTGCCTCTAGGGCATATTTCCTTCAGAATCACCCTGCCTATGTTTGATCACAGCAAGACATTTCGTTTTCTAATACTTGCTAAGAAGCACTTCCTCCCATAAATTGTCGGTATTAGATGGTTTACACCATCATTTGCACAACAAAGCTTTATTCATTAGAGCCAAATTTTGAATTCTGAAGCTTCCCGTATCTTTTGGTCTTCACACCTCAAACCATTTCACTATATGATATTTCTTTGTGTATACATCACTCGCAAGTAATCTACTCTGCCAGTTGCTGCATTTCTTCTCAATCCTTACTTCAGAAGGCTTCCAAACGAAGAAGATAGCAAGAAAACGACTCCTCAAGCCGAAGTAAGGGCAGGACCATCTTCTTTTCTGACCGTTTGGAGCTGCTCACAAGGCCGACATATGCCAACAACCCAAATGCACATATGCTAGTTAAGTTGAAACTCCTAAATTAAAGCGCCAGCAACAAAACTACTTTTTTGAAGGCGCGGAGCGTTGGAGCAGACAGAGAGATGAAAGGACCACCTTCTCCTACTTGCTTGATCGGAATCTATTCACATTTAGAATAGCTGAAGTGTGACTAATTCTATTTTGATTCTATAGATTATTTCGCTTAGTACTATTATGTACAGATGGGAGGAGCCATATGAGATGAAAACCTCATGTATGGTTTTGGAACGGAGATTTTTTGAATAGAATGAACGACCGTAACGGATGTTGGCTCAATCCGAAGGAAATTATGCGGAAGCTTTATTCCTAATTCTATTTCATTTACAGGTAATCAAAGGTATCTCATAGGAAGAGAGCCCACAGGACAAGTAAATATTATATCATCAACATACTGTACCACATTAGTTTCATGCTCAATATTATCTCCCGAGACCCCCTTTTGAATAAACCATTTACCCCAGCTTTATCCATTTATATACAAGAGCATCAGCTGCTCAATCAAAGATCAGGAAGACAAGGAATCCCCTTGCCTCAGCCCTTTATGGGTGGGAAAATACGATCCTAAGTTGTCATTAACTTTAATACTGTCAAACATTTGATCTTAGTATTTATGAAGATGTCCTGCGAAATTTCATAATTCCAACTAGTGTGAAACAACGTATCGGATAGAGCAACATACGGTAATTCATTCGTGCTTTTTGAAGAAACGGTCACATTTCTTACGAAGTTTTTGTAGACACAGGATCGCACCAACATGTTCATAAACATTTCCAATCTTTTGCGAGTCAGTGTGCCTGCCATGCCAAGTACTCCAACGATTAGACCCATGATACCAAATGATCACCCGTGATCCATGGAAGGGCGCCACATTCCTCGGAGAGATCGAGCCCAGGTCAGCATGATGCGCTCGGTGACGAGCTTTGCTAGAGCTACGGACAAGACTTACGGACCAAGAGTTACAGGCTGATGTGCTATATATTAATTGGAAACAATGGACCCGCAATTGAAAACCAGGTAGGAAGGGATTGGCGAGGTGGTGAACAAGTTAGTCTGTAGGGAGTATTCCGTGCGTTTCAGCCCGTAGGTGTAGAAATTTCGCTCGGTGACACCAACCAGGCCAGCGAAGGCAGCGGCCGGCCAATCACGAGCGGGCGAGTCGACCGGGTCGCAGCGTGTGTGCCGTGCAAACGGTGGACTGCAGTGCACCAAACTGCCACAGATATTGCCGCACCGCAACACTTTCCACGGGCCACATGGCTGCCCACATGGTGACTCGGAGCTGTTGTTGGTGCAGGACCGGCACGGGATAAACAAGGACGAGGATGCAGAGCATTCGACGAAGCTGGCTTCACACTCGCGATCTTGTCCCCAGCTCCACCTCCAACTCGTGTTGTTAATTAAGGTTGCCGTGTCGATCGGCTCTTTAAATTAAATTTGGAAAAAGGCAGTCGCTTGGTCGCTCGGAGCACACCGACGCACAGTTCATGCCAGCGATACTCATCTCCACTGTACTAGTACTTGCTTAGGCTAGTCATAGTGGGGAGTAACTTAGACTAGTGTCATGCATATGACATTAACCTTTGTTACTATGAAGCATAGTGCAAAATAATATACAAGTAATATCATAGATGATAGCATTTATTACATCATAGACTTATTTTGCTTTGGATTGCGTTATGTTATCGTAACATATTATGTTACCGTAACATATTATGTTACTCCAAACACCACTTTCCTCATTAACTCTATGCCACATAAGCAAATATGTCTTGAAATGCGCTATGTTACTTGCTAAGTTACTCCCGCTATGACCAGCCTTAGAAAAATACTAGCACCATCTGCATACTCCATCGGACACGACCCATGGTTGTGTCACCGTGCCAGACCCCACAGTTAATGCGATGGTGCCGATTATTTTTTGGTTGCCGGAGTCCCCCGCAGTTAACGGCGACGCGTCTCTGACCTGGCTGGCTTGCTGCATGCACCGCCACACACGCGCATTGCACGTCGGCGTGCTCATCTGGTTGCCACTTTGCCAGCGTAAGCGATGCCAACCCCGTGCTGATTCAGTTCGTTGAGGTGTCGCCGATGGCTATAGCTTTCTCCGCACGGCTTTGTCATTGTGCTGCCCTTTGTGTGCGTTGCTCTTTCCGGCCGCCTTTCTCCCGCCGTTTTACGCAACCGCACGCTTCAGATCCATCGCTGTGGCTCGCGGAGACTCTGGCGCGTCACTCCTCATCGCCAATCATTTTAGCGTGACCGGTGATCATGATAGGCCAACCGAAATCATGCTGCTCATCTACTGCAACTTAAACGGGCATGACATAAGACATGTGGTGTCAACTCAGCTAACTAACTAACTACTAGTACCAACTAACTAGCACATGATACGTTGCTGTTTGTGTGCAGGAGCCGCTGAGCTACAAGTCAATTGCTGGATGGCATTACTCGAACTGGGATGGTTGGCACTCAGCTTGCGTGCTGTGAACACCAGACAGTTATCCAAAATCTGTAGCTAACCAACCTCGCATAATGAGCGACGGAAATCTGTACAGTTAACCATCCTCCACAGGTCAGCATGATGAGCCCAGTGGCGTTAACACAACGAGCGAGCAAAGCCAAGGCCGAGCCGACCGGGTCGCTCCGTGTGTGCCGTGCAAACTGCCGGGGTGCGGCCCACCAAACCGCACCAGATATGCTGTTGCCCTAGCTCCCCTGATACGTTGCCGTCGATGCAGCGGCGCCGTGCCAAGTGGACTGCTTCTCGAGCTAAAAAGCGCCTCCGCGCTGCGACACCGCAGTACTTTGCTATGGCATTACGTGTGTATCGCATGTCTCCTCCCGTTACGTGTCCACGTGCCACTTGGCGGCATGTCGCCTCCGCTACGTACCAACATGGTGGTTCTGGCCGTCGTCGTTGTTTGTTTAGGGTGTTGTTGGTGCAGGACCGGCACGGGATAAACAAGGACCGGCCGACCGACCGACGAAGCTGACTCCACTCTCCCGATCTGGTCGTATCCCCAGCTCCAGCTCCAGCTGCTTAACTAGCCGTACGTCTTGTTCAGTTCTTTGAAAATGGGAACGGATGGTGTACACCGACGGATGCTGCTGCGTAGGAAAATACAGAAGCACCGCTCCATGGAGCACGTCTGATGGCTATGTATGTTGCCCCGTACTCTACCAATACGTGCCGATTATTAATATGCTTTCCCTTGCCGGAATCCCCCACGGCAACGCGTCTCCGGCCGGCTGGCTTGCACACCGCACACATGACACATGGCAGCACGCGGGGGCGGCAGCGACCAACCACGTCCGTGCTGTCGCCTGCGTGCGTCGTCCGATCGAAAATGACAAGAGGCCTAGTACGAAGGTTTCACGGGAGCGTGAGTGCTTCGGTCTCCATCGTTCCTTCCCCACGCTACGCTAGTTCCATTTCGGAACATAGTCGCCACCTTGCATCCTTCCGTTATGAGCATATATAGAACGTGAACTAATTCGATTTGATTGGCTTCAGTTCAGCCTTCTTGTTTATTTACTTTTTGCGGAAAATCATTCTACAAGGCTCTCTTTGCATTGTAGGATTTCTTCGAAGGTTTGGCACATATTGTAGAACTCTTGTGTTTTAAAATCTTGTAGGATCATATATACAGTTTATGGCATTTTTCTTTGTGAAAATGATCTGGGTTCAACAGTAATACAGAGCACCTCAAAATATATTAAAAAATTATATCAAGATTTCTGGACCAGCGAATGACCACTGATGCCGGTGCGCCGCTGTCGCCGTGTCTGACATCTCAGTCTTACAATTTTCTTTCACGCGTTTTCAAATTTCTTACAATCCAGAAAGAGTTTTTTTTTTTGCATGCACATTCCAGCGTAAACCTACACCCATTCCATTTCGAAACGAACATCAATCTTTACCGGCTCGTTCCACACATTTAAATCGTTTGATCATGTTTATATTACTCTTCTCTATCTATTATATCTAAATAGGAGCTCCACATGCAGGCTATCCACATTAGCCATCGACTGTGTGTCCATGTCATCATAAATTTCCATGGCACTGCCTCCCGCACGATTGAGTTGCTTCATTCCCCGGCTAGAAAAGCTAGCGATGCAATGGGCATTTTTCTTTTTTGCACTTGGGCTATATTTTTGTTTTTCCTAAAACGGAGTTTGCTCCTAGCATGTGCAGCCCAATACTTGGTATGTGAGTTCTAGCCCATGGTGTGAACTACGATCGAGAACAATCGCCCTAGGTCGCTCAGCGTCATCTTCCACTTTGCATCTTTCATCTCCCGCTACCTCTTTCGTCACCACGAGCGAAGCTCTTCCGTCCAGAGATGCAGCCACCAATGGGCACTAAACCGTCGTATTCATCCACCATCATTACCTCACCCTGTATTACTCTGGAAATCCGGAAGAAACCGCTAGGTCAAATTGAGCGGCCACCTCTATCACATTTTAAAGCATGTTCCTCTAAAATTTGACTTTGACCAAAGCTAATACACGGATTAAATAAAAACGAAGGGAGTACTTCTGTTTGCCCAGTGCATGTATACGTACCATTTGCTTGGGGATTTTTAATTGATAAACCATATTCTTAACAAATGAAAATGACAAGCCTTTTGCCGTATTAAAGAAAAATAGACCCATGATGCGAAATGATCAAACGGCCGGTTATTACCGTCTATCCCCAATTGATCGGGTCGCACCACGTCTGCTGTGCAAAAAATGCTGGAGTTGAGCCCACCAAACAGCACCTCATCTAGGAGTATTGCCGTAGCTCTCCCGTGATATATTACCGTCTATCCAGCGGCGCCGTGCCAACTGTACTGATTCTGGAGCTAAAACAAGCGCCCGCGCACTGCGACACCTCAATACTTTACGCCTGTATCGTGTCGATCGTCTCCTCCTGTCACGGGCCACACCACACGGCTGCCAGTCGCCCTCCCCATCAGGGGCAGAGCCAGGATTTGGACACGAGGAGGACGAAGAACGTATATGCTGGGTAACAGAAAAAAAAGGCACATTTTTATCAATTGATTTGCATTCTCACATATGTTTGAGCTAGAAGCAATGGACTTGAAAAAGGGAATCTATTTTCCTTGTATTCTTTCTCCTCATCTTTCAATCATTGAAAAAATAAAGAGAAGAGCGACACTAGATTTCTAAATTAGAATCTGCCTTATCAAATTAGTAAATTATGAACTATTTTCTTCAAAGGAAGCAAAAAATTCCTTGAAGTTGACTTTGATCTGTTGTTGTATGATACTGGTAAAGCACACAAGCAGTCATTGTCTCGTGGACTCTGATGGATTCAATCGCCGCGAAGTGGAGTGCCCTCTGCTGGTCTTCCCTATCGAGAAGCGAGAGGCGGCGGCGTAGGGCGATACAGAACCTCCAGAACGCCTAGAAGGAAATTACTAGGAGGGTAAATCGATAGGAAAGTAACTGCTCCATCTCACGGCTGATATTTTCTGATGTCTACAACTAGCGATCAAGGCTCAAGCAGTGCTTTCCCATGTTTGGGCCTTTGGGCTAGAAAGTTACCCCGTTGGGCCATAATCAATTTACCATTAAACGACAAATGGCAATACACTTTATATGTACAAACTACTGGTAGAACTAGCACGTACTAGTAACGAGATATTATAGGG